>NC_133109.1:15227397-15527397 GCF_022965805.1 Primulina eburnea | reverse complement strand
GTTTGCCAGAAGAACCGACTCCGCTGGAAATGATCGCTCCTGGTGAACCTGGGAACGAGATCAATGTCGAGAATCAACCGGACTTTGAAGTCTTGAATAAAGCTTTTCCCACTGCGCCTATGCGCCGAAGGTCAAAGAGACAAGCAGGGTTCGATCCTGACTTTGTTCCAACCAAGAAACCACAGGCATCTACCTCCTCAAATCTTCTGGACCCTGATTTCTCATCTAGAGACGACTCCAATGATGATGATTTTGAGTTGGTGGCTCGACCCAAACCAACTGCTGCTGCAAAGAAACCTGGTTCTACTTCTGGTATTCAAAAGCAAAACCCCATCACACATACTCAAAATGTTGCAGAAGAAAGAGTTCCTGATGAGCCTGTAGAAGATGAACAATCTCTGGCCGACTTTCTTGCTCCCCTTAAGGAAGAAAAGGCTGCCAAGAAACAAATTTCTAAGGATGATGAACCTGATTCAGAAATGATGAAGGAGTTTGAGCAAAACCGACCTGGAGCTTCTGATGATTCCTCTTCATCGTCTGTATCTAACTTTGAATCTGAGGAATAGGGGGATGCTGAATCTGAGGATATTGGCTCTGAAGCTAGTGAGTCTTCTGAAGATGTTGCTGCTACTGCTGCCGGTGTTGAGGTGGATGTTGACAACACCGAGCACCACATTGACTCTGCTGACTATGATTTAAGTAAGTCTTTTTCTCCCAAATTTTATTCTGAGGATGCCTTGGCATTATGGCCGATGTTTTTCAAAGAGAGCTGATTGAGGAGAAAAATATTGAGTTTAATGCATATGGGAAATACAATTTGATTGAGTTTCTCAAAGACCGAAGGGTTGCTATCCACAGTCACTACTGTTATGCCCTACTGTCGCCGTGTATTGTTAGAATTCTACTACAATCTCTTGTGCAGTGTTGGAGATGAGGAATCAGTGAAGTATGGGAGAGTGTTTGTTCGTGATCGTATTTACAAGTTCTCACCTTCTGTGATCAACGCATTCTATAACACTCCGGATATTGAGGAAGTTGAAGAGGATCTGGACATACATGCTGTAACCTCTGTGCTCACTGGAGGCCTGATCACAGTATTCCCTGATTATCCCAAAAAGTTGAGTGCGTATATCTCACTTCCTTTTTCTCCGTGCTTCACAAGACATCAATCTTGAATTGGAAGCCGTCCACCAATTCTACTACTATGACTAGATCTCAGGCCCTGGTGTTGTTTGCTATTGGTACTGGAAGGGCCTTTAACTTTGGAAATCTGGTGTTCAGGACAGCATTGCAATATGCTGAAGGAGACTTCAAGAAAACAAAGCTGCCCTACCCTTCACTGATTTATGGAATCTTGGAATCTCGAGGTTTTATTAGGGACATTGATGAAGATCACTGCCCTGTCAGAGAACCTCTGAAAATTTCTCCTGCTTATTTCAAAGGCAACAGAAAGATCGATCTGCCTTGGGTAAATTCAGGTGTTGCTCCGGATGTTGGCAACACTGATGATCCAACATTTGTACCTGTGCATGAGACGGCTGAATCGCCACCTACAGAGGTCCTTCCTACTGGTTATGCCACACTGTATATCTCCTACATTCAAGCTCAGATTGCCTATGGTCGACAACAAATTGAAAATGCCAAGAAGACCATTGAATATTATGAAAATCAAGTGGCTGACTATGAGCTTCTTGTGGGTGCAAGTGTCCATTCTGGACAAAAAAGGGGAGTAGATACAGATATAGCTGGAACCAGTGGAGCAAAAATGGCTGATGATGATGATGATGGCAGTAATGAAGGATAATGAGATTTTGAGTTTTTTTTCTCTCTTGATGGTTTTAGTCTCTCTTGATGGTTCTAGTACTTCTTACTTTAGTTGTCCTTTTATTCTCTCTGATATTTGTTCCTCCTGATCAATGAACTGTTTCAGTGTTATGATCTGAATGTTGCAACATGTAACATACAACACCTGTGTGAACTGTATTTTTCATAAGGGGAAGGCTAAACGGTAGAATTCAGGGGGAGTCAACGAAAGTTGGCTGAGTCACTGATTTGCTAATTCAAGGGGAGCTGAGCTGTTCAACCATTTTTGGGTTGTTTTGTACAGAAAAGCAAAAAGGGGGAGATTGAAAGGAATTTTATTCCTTGATATATTTTCTTTTTTGCATCTTTAATATTTTATCTTTCTAGACATGAGAATAATCTTGAAATTAATGATAGGATCTCGTATAAATTCAATATGTGATATAAGACTATATGACCAACAATATCTTTAAGATATGGCATAATCTTTAAGATATGATATCCTAGTTTTAAAAGAGTTTGTTTCCTAATGAAATTGCTTTCCATGTTTAACAGGACTAAGAAGAGAAGTTAATATAAAAAGGAGAGAAGAAGATACAGGGCACAACGAGGGAGATAGAGACGCATTCGTACGAAGAAAGGTTTTCTGATTGAAGCAATCCCGCGTCGTTGATAAAGTGTTGCTGTGAAGTGCTGACAACATCTGAAGACAACACCTAATCACGGTTTTGATTAGTGCGCTGATCTTTGAAGACTTTTTCACTTCTCAGTTGATGCATCCTATGTATTTTGGTTATACGGTTTGTTAGAGGTTTAGAATGCAATTTGTTACTCTCCTTAATAAGGGAGTTGTTTTATTCGTTCACTAGTATTGGTTTTTGTAAACTTATAAGTTTTTCTAGTGAATTATTTTGCCCTAAGGCACCACACAAGTATTTTTTACTTGTGCATAATTTATATCTCGTATCTCGTATAGTTATCATTCAAGTTGCGTGTTAGTGTATTAAACTATAATTTCCGTTGCATGTTGTCGTGAGTGTTACAACACCTACACACAACACCTACATTATGATACACACAACAATCACCCTCGTCACTCTCACACTGTGGGAACAGAACTTTCAAAATCGATATTTAGAACTGGAAAAATCAGTTAAATGAATTGAAAGAGTCTTCATTAGCTAAAGTATCCCTAACTGAAAGGACATCAATTTGAACTGAAAATGTCTAGCTGAACTGATTCGCTGATCAGTTTACTACTGATCAATTATCCACGATATCAGTTGAAGTATCAGTCGATAGACTGACAGTTCGTACAAAAGCAAAACAAATGTAACAGAGCAGAACAGTCTGATATTTCGTACCACTGTCAGATAAAATCAACAACTTGAACTAAATGATGATTGAACGGATGTTTGCCATTAAATGCATTCAATATTACAGTTGAGATTGGAGATTATATATAGCTTATCAACTAGTTGAAAAAAGTTAGTGAACAAACTAAACACATTATTGATGATTATCGATCAGTTGCGATACTCTCCTCAAGAATTTTTTGAATATACAATCTTCATTGTATTAATTCGTTTGAGGCTACTTATCAAAAGCGAATAAGTTTTCTGTTGTAAGGTATTTGAAAAGCTAAAAGTTTCAGTTTGGCAGTGCATAAGTTCAACTACAGAGGATTATAACAATCTGTTGCAATACATCAAAGCCTTTTAGTAAGAAACATATCATTGAGATAGAATGGATGACATAGGAACATTTGAAGATTCCGAACATTCATAAAATTCGTGTGTGCTAATTGCTTATCTATTCAGTTTTTAATATATTCTACACTGAGTATTCAATCCATATTTCAGTCTATTTTTGCACTATTATCAGTTGAATGATTTATATCGATAAACAAGTTTTCAAGATCAGTCCAATAAAAAGACTGATTCATATTTTAAAAGATTTGAAAAATCTCAAATGTTTATTCAACATCTCTTCTAAATATGCTAACTGTATTAACTTAGCCTATCATAATAAAATCCAAGAAGAGCATAATAAAATAGTTGTATTATAAAATTAGACATTTCTTAAATGAAAAATCAAAAAAAAAAAAATTGAACTACAATTACGTAAAACCGAATTATAACAACAGTTGCTCACCCCTAATCTAGGACACAACTTCCAACACGGTGAACCTTTTATAATTTTTGGGGATTATGATAATTCTAACCAGGAAATTACAAGCTACCAAGGGCACTACAATTCAATTGTGAATCTAAGGATCAATATTTAATAATCAATAAATCTCAAATATTGATAAATATTCATCATAACATGTATGATCGGAGTAGTTCTCTAAGCAAGGACGGATAACGCTGAATATTCATATATTTTTCTTAAAATCAATCAAAGTTACGCTGGGGATAAAGCTGGACCAAGGATTCTGACAGACACACACACATAAAATCATGATTCGTTCACATATACTAGTCAACTGGAGAATTCTACCCACATATATGTGTGTGTATATATATATATATATATAAATATACACGTATCGAGCCGTATTACCTCAAGCCGCCCTCGGAGGAAAAAATGAGTTATGCTATATTCTCACTGCTTCTAATCAGTTTCGTCACAGCTTTTTCTCTATTCATGAAAAAGAAAATAAAGCATTCCGACCATCCTCCAGGTCCTAAAAAACTCCCGATCATAGGCAACCTTCACCAACTTGGAAAATTTCCTCATAAATCTCTAAAAAAATTGTCCAAAATTCATGGAGATTTCATGTTGTTGCATCTAGGATCCGTGCCAACCCTGATCGTGTCTTCTGCCGATGCCGCACGAGAAATCTTTAAAGCACATGATCTTGCTTTCTCTGGGAGACCACCCTTGTATGCTGCTAAAAGACTGACTTACAATTCGTCGAGCATATCTTTAGCACCATACGGCGAATACTGGAGAGAAGCAAGAAAAGTCGTAGTTTTGGAACTATTGATATTAAAAGAGTCCAATCTTTTCAGAAAATAGTGGATCAAGAGTTGGCTCTCATGATCAATAAAGTTACTCACACAAAAAGTCCTGTTGATCTAAGTGCGACAATATTTTCCCTTATCAATAACATTATTCGTCGAGTGGCCTTCGGGACGAGGAGTGATCTTGATCACGGTAAAAGCGATGAAATTAGTGCAAAATTTCAAGAAATATTTCTTGAGACACAACACTTGTTGGGTGAATTTAATATTGCTGATTACTTTCCATCGATGGCTTGGATTAACAAATTTAATGGGGTAGACAAGAGGATCGGGAAGAATTTGGAGGATTTCGACATGTTTTTCGATAAAGTGATGGAAGAACACCTGGTTTCTAAAAGGGCTAAATCTGATTATGAAGATATTGTTGATGTGTTGCTTGAAATTAAAATGGATACAAATCAAGCCATTATTAAGAAAAATGAACACATCAAGGGTATACTCATAGTAAGCTTCTTTTTATTCTCTCATTTTCTATTTGAGGCTTCTTCTTCCATGTTAGTTTTTTCTCACTTCTATGATATTTTTTGTTTACGTTTAATTAAGATTTAATCATTTTTAATTTGGTGAGAAAATATTTGATTAAAAGTTTTTTTAAATATTTTATAAAATAATTGATGTTTATATGCAAAAATAAATGAGAAAAACAAAGGAAAACAATATCTAACATTTCAAATCAAAATAGGTTTTTTTTAATTATTTTTTATAAATGATTTTAATACGTATAAAAAAAATTATTTTTGTCGCATGAGTCATATATAAAATAAACAATATTTTGAAATAAATCAAAATAGTAGATAAAAACTTGACTAATATCCAATACATATCAACTTACGTGACTAAAAATATATCTCTAGCTAGATATGGAACAATCCATGCATGAAAATTGGTGTGATGGTTAGGAATTTGGACGATATTGGCGGCTTAATTATTTTGATCATGAAGATATAGGGGCCGTTTGATATCTGAAAAAGGAGTGAGTCTCATATGAGACCGTTTCACGGATCCTAATCTGTAAGACGAGTCAATCCTATCTATATTAATAATAAAAAATAATATTTTTTATGGATGACCCAAATAAGATATTCGTCTCACAAATACGACCCGTGAGACCGTCTCACACAAGTTTTTGTTCTGAAAAATATATATTGTTTGAAATTCCTTATCATACCCACACCCTTTGGATTTTCATTTAGCACTAAAGATTAATCCATGAGATATGAACATTTCAGGATGTATTCGTGGCTGGAAGCGATACTTCAACTGCAACCATCATATGGACAATGGCGGAACTCATAAGAAATCCAAGAGTTAAAGAAAAAGCTCAACAAGAAGTGAGAAACATATGCAAAGGGAAGTTAAAAGTAGAAGAAAACGACATCAACAAGCTCCCGTACCTCAAACTAACCGTAAAAGAGTCGCTCCGGCTCCATCCGCCCGCCCCGTTAATGATCCCTAGAGAAACTATCCAAGACTGTACCATTTCCAACAAATACGAAATCCCTACAAAAACAAGAGTGATTTTCAACGCAGCAGCAATTGGAATGGATCCGAATTATTGGAAAAACCCTGAAGAATTCTGGCCTGATAGATTTCTAAACAGAGATATTGATTTTCGAGGACAACATTTCGAGCTATTACCCTTTGGTGCTGGAAGAAGGGGTTGTCCCGGAATTAGTTTTGCTATATCGATTGTCGAGCTAACTCTTGCAAATCTTTTATTTCAGTTTGATTGGGAACTTCCGAAGGGAATTCTAGCGGAGAATATAAGTATGGAAGAACAACCGGGGATCACAATGCATAAGAAAGTTCCTCTTTGCCTAGTTGCTTCACCAGCAAAATTAGGCTAATTTATATTTTATATATTTCCTACGCATGTCTTTTTCCTTTACCAAAAAGCCCATGTATCTATTATATATATACACATATATATATACATACATACATATATATATATATATATATATATATATATATATATATATATACAGATATATAAAGACAAATAAATAAATAAAGTATGGATTTCGATACTAAATGCGACTGAAATTTGTCTTACGTTGGACATTCAAGGCAAGTAACAAACTAGTTTAAATCTAGCAATTAATATTTATCCGATTTTGTTATCTTAACTTTGCTTAGAGTTGGTCGATACGGTATATTGTATCGAAATTTCGGATATCGTATTACCGAAAATACCATTATGAGAAAAATGATATCATTACTACCGATACCGAAAAGTCGGTATGCTAAAGTTTCGTTATGATATCGGTAAAATACCATTATTCCGAATGTATATGTAAAAAAATTCATTTTCTTGTAATTCCAAGACCAACAGTGATCATCAATACTAAACAAATCTCTCAAGACAGTCAAAGAGAGCATGAAAGATATATACAAAACAAATTCATCGAGACAATAAACATCAACCGCAACATATATCTGGAGATCCAAGACATCAATGAACAGCAATAAACTTCGATCAACCGCAACATGTGCGACTTCTTCATCCGTTATCTTTGCAACAATGTCTCAGATCCTGTTATTTCTGAAGCCTGTCATCTTTTTAATAAGTTGAGGTCCAGCATCCAGTCCTCTAGCTAGTTGTAAGGTTAGGTGACAGATATAAGACTTCACAACAGCTTAAATTCTCAACTATGAGCCGAGTTGTTTCATACCATTATCATACTGAATAGTTCGGTATCGATGTCACACTGTACTGAAAATTTTAGTATACCAAAAATTTCAATAAATTTGATATTTTCTGGTATGGTAACACCTCGATATACCGAAAATTCAGTATTTTTCCCCATTCTTATATCACTTGGTAATGGAGATATCCCAAAACTAGCTAGAAAAATTATCTTGCTAAAAAAATAGATGTCAAAAGTCAAAATCTGATTCAAATATGGAGATGCTGAATCGATGTGAATATATGGGCAAATAAATTGGTTAGCAAAATAATATTGATCAAACTTTGGAAAAAAAAAATTAACTCTCTCAATAGTATTTGAATACACTAAAATAGTATCACAGGGGAACATATCATAGTTAGAAAAATATATTTAGTATTGTTATAACATAGTTTGATGGAAATTATTTTTTAATATTTTAGGCGTTGGGCACTGTGTAGCTAAAATAAATATAAGAAAAATTGCATTTTTAGTTATATATGTTTGTCAATTAGAGATTTTGATCGTCGATTTATGTTATCAAATTTAAATTTTAGTATCACATCTTCTAATTTTTCGTAATTTCTAAAATAAATATAAGAAAAATTGCATTTTTAGTTTTATATGTTTGTCAATTAGAGATTTTGATCGTCGATTTATGTTATCAAATTTGAATATTAGTATCGCATCTTCTAATTTTTCTTCATTTCTAAAATAAATATAAGAAAAATTTCTTTTTTAGTTTTATATGTTTGTCAATTAGCGATTTTTTATCGTCGATTTATGTTATCAAATTTGAATCTTAGTATCATATCTTCTAATTTTTTGTAATTTAATTTAGTCAATTTCATTATGAATGCTGATGTTACACTGTACACATAAAAGTCTTTGTGCTTCTCCTCTTCCATTCCATCTACACAATTCCTTTTGCCCCTAATTTAGGAACTGCTTCCTCCGAATTCATTCATCGGCTAATTCAGAAATTAGAACTTGAGCGTGCGAGCAATCAGCTGCATATATCAAAAAGGATGATGACCTGGCAACAAAACATCCACAGTCATGAACGGATATATTTGGAACAGATTACCGTTGCTAATTGAAGGTATAAATAGATCAGTTGACTTGAATCAATATATAGTTCCAACTCTCAATCATACAAAGAAAACTGATAATCTCCGGATTAAGATTTTAAAGCCCAACTGAAAATCAGCACACTCAACTAATTCATTATCATATCAGTTCAAGGATCAAATTCTTGCTTAGAATTTTTCAGTACTATTTGTAATTGAAAGTAAGAAGTCTTGGTTCTCAAAATTATTTAGATCAGAGTTTTTATTATGAGGTTCAGTCAGACAGTGTTTAAGTGTTGCTGAAGTGGGTGATTTCAAACTGCTTATAATTATCAAAGTCTTTTAGTGCAAGCCTTCCGTATAGAAAATCTCCAAACATCCAAAAAAAATTCACGTTTCAGTTTTCTACACCCAGTTTTATGGAGTCATTTGTTCAACCATTTTCAACAAGCCTACTTCCGTACAGGTACACTAATTAACTTTCTGAAAACCTTACTGACAAGAATCAAATTTCAATTTGCTAATCCAATCGAAATATTTTTGGGTACATTTATTCATTCCCCTCTAAATTTTAGCTTTGATATTAACAAGTGGTATCAGAGCAGTTCATTCATGTCCCTGAACAAAATATCATTTATGGCATCATTCAAAAAGTTTTTAATTTTCTCTAAAGAAGATTTTGATTTTTGGTATATCAGGATATTGCTACTACTATTATCATGACAAATAGAAGATTCATCAAATACTATATGCACATATTATTCAACGGTTAGAGTTTTATAAATATGTATTCTATAAGCTTTACTAACAAAATAATATCCTAAGAACATAGCTTAAGATACTCCAACATAATATTTAGCATCAAAAGAGATTAAATGAGTTTTACCATTAATGTTAATGAAACACTTATAAACAAATATGCGGAAATATGATATTTCTGATTGTTTTCTAGTCCAGATCTCATAGAGAGTATTTTCATTATTCATGTTAATCACTACTCTGTTCTATGTATAACATGCAATATTGATAGATTTTTCCCAAATCCTTTGATTGATTCCATATTCAGCTAGCATGGTTTGAGTTGCTTCTTTGAGTGTTTTGTTTCTTCTCTCAGCAACACTATTTTGTTGAGGCTATATTGCAGTTGAAATATCATGCTTAATGTCATTGTCTTCTAGATAGGTTGAAAGGATTCTATTAGTGAATTCAGTGACTCCGTCACTCATTATCCTATTCACCACAATGGTTCTTTCAATTTTTAATATTTTTAAGAGCTTGATGAGTTGGGCAGCGGTCTAATCATTAGAACACGGGAAGATCACCCGTGTAAATCGTGAAAAAACAACAATATTTACCAGAGTATAATTCTTTCTGCATAGGCTCATCACGGTTATTGTGGGGACCCGGACGCTAATCAAGTTCTTAATCATCATTGGGACTAATTAATCAATTATAAAACAGGGTCTAAATTTTTTTTTAAAATGCGGAACGTAGTGAAATCAAACTAATATACATATCAGTATAAAATACAATACAAGTCATGTACTGCATGCATTCAAAATAAACTAAGGTTCAACATCTAAATATCAAGTGTCAAAACCCTATATACATCCAAGTCCGAAGTCTCCACTCTATCACGATCTCTCCTCATCTCCTGGACCCTGATCTCATCCCACCTGTTGTCATGTACACATACAGACAAGACAACAGCCGGATAACTCCGGTGAGAATAAATCCCAGTATAAATCAACGAAACATGCAATCATATAAACAATATAAAGCATGTAATCAGGTAACAGATATATGTATCAAAATCTGAAACATAATCAATCATAAAACTTTCAAACATATACGTGACTCCACGTCTTAGACCAGACTCAATCCTAGTCTAGGGATCCCGGTTTCCAAATGTGGTATTCCTATATCGAATTCCGTAATAGAAGGAACTCTGTTCCTATTACTCGATATAACCAAATATGGTGTTCCTATATCGAATTCCGTAATAGAAGAATTCCAATCCTATTACTCGATATAACCAAACATCCGGTGTCCTGACCTAACCGTCATGGACTGTAGCTCAATCGCTAATATCCTTATCTTGAGACATCGTGCAATATGCCCGTGGCGATCCCGCCACTATCAGGCACTTCCGTCCCAAGATTTCTATACTATCTTGTGACATCGTGCAATGTTCCTGTGGTGATCCCACCACTATCAGGAACTTCTGTCACAAGATTACTCATCTACTACCTGTTATCTATAATTCAAGAGAACAAGTACATCAATCAAATCAATGCAAATATCAATGCAATAAAGTAAAGTATGTGATTTAGGGAAACTCAAGTCTAATCCGACTTAAGTCGATCTCCCAATACCACATTGACTTATACCTTTCTCTCGTCGATTTCTGGCTCAGTCGAAGTCCTGAATTCACAGTCTGTCTGGTAATGACAATATCAATAATCTCATGTCAATATACCTTTCAAATCAACACAACTCTGATTAATCTGGATTTAATTCAAATCATCGGCATAACGGCACAATTTCAGTATTCCCGTCAATACCAATATCAACAGATAACAATTACAAATCATAACTCATATCCATTCCAATCCATAATCAATCAATAATCCAAATATGTCTGATTTTCAATCGATATAATCAGAAAATCATAACATTTCCATAATAAATCCATTCTTCGGTCTGACTTCGATTCTACGATGTCTAACATGTCAAGAACATCATATATGAATTGTATCAAATTCCTACTGCATCATATTTTCAAATGATACCAGAAATCAATAAAACTTACGTCTAGTAGTAGCTGTCGATACGAGGATCGCTGCACCGTGTCCGGATTGAAATTCTGATAGACGGATCGTACAAAATCAATTTTCCCAAGCTTTAAAGAAACTTGAGGATTCTTTAGCGCTGTTCTCGATTTTCTTTACTGGAGCATGAATTGAAGATTATGATACATATATATCAAGTTGTATGGTGGTGACAAGTGTCCCACTCAATCCATATTTGCACTTTAGTCCATCAACTTTTCATTATTTACAATTCGGTCCTCAAAGCTCTTTTTAATTCCATTTCAATCCTAATTAGTTACAAAAATCATGAAATTTAATTCATCATTCCAAAATTTGTAATTTAAATAATCTCGGATTAACGCGATATAATCTCGGGCTTTACAGTTATTGTATCTAATATGTCCATGTGTCAGAGTTCTAGACATCAAGTCGTTGAGGTACTTTCTTTGTTCTTGAAAGTAGATCTAACCTGTATAACTAACAGACATGAAGGAAAAAATCTTATCCTTAGTGAATTCAATGTAGGCTACCTTGAGACCAAATTTTTCTTTCTAAGATTGACAATTGATTTGAAATTCAAATGATTAAGCAAATTTTGCAAAAGACAGTTCTTATTTCCATGCAAGGCAACAAAACATGTTGGAGCATTTTGGTTTTCATCATCCCATATAACTTTATATGTATTTTATTCTCTTAGTCCAGTTAGCATAATATCACAATTTTCATATTTAGCAGTGCATGTGTGTTTATGAAATTTGACAGAGTAAAAATTATCACAAAGTTGGCCAATACTATTCAAATTGTACCACAAATTTTCAACCAATAAAACATCTTTAATGATTACCTTGCAATGGATAATTTTAACGCTAACCACGGCTTTACCCTTTGAGTTATCACTGAATGTGACTTTTTGACTTTTGTGTTCCATGACTCATGATAATAACATGATGTTACAGGTCATGTGTCTGGAGCATCCACTGTCCATAAATTAAGAAGATTCTCTAAGAATCTTCTTGTTTATTATCTAAAATAATTGAAATAAGATTTTGGTACCCAAATCTAGTTGGGTCCTGAGCAGATTAACCCTTTAAGAACCCACACTTGAATTAGCTAAAACTGCTTACTAGTATGTGTATCCAAAAAGTGTGAGCATGTGCTTAAACCTGTGAGGTTGTGTGATGTGTTTTCTCTCTCACCTAATGTTGTTCAAGTCGTTCATTTTTCCCATTTAGTCTGTATTTCTTTTGAACAGGTCTACAATTGTCGTAACGGCTAGACTTCTCTTTCACAGATTAATCTCCGGCTAGACTTGGTTTTCTGCGAGACCAGTTCAAACCGTTGTGACGGCTTGACTTTTTCATGTTTTAACCATGTCCTGTAGGACTTAGAACTCTTCGGTTCGATATAACCTAAACCACGATGCTTGCCCCTATTTTCAAATTTAAATTATGTTTGGTTGAACTTTTTGTTGATCATGAATATATCGTGCTAGATCAGACAAATTTTATCATTTTAAACTTGTGTTTGTCTAGACACAATTGAATATTTACCTTAGAAGAACTGCACTCATTGTTTCCGAACCCAGACCTAGTTTTATAACCGATCGGATTTTGCAAATTATTAATCTTCTTAGTGCAGGCAGAAGACTTGTTCCAAACATTGACTAGAAGTGTCAATCATTTACTTTCATTTAAAGTTGCTTGGAACACTCTTCGCATATTATCATTTTCAGCCGCTAGCAGATTGATTTTTACTTTCAGACAATCGACTTTTTCTTTGCTTCGAACAGCTAAAGTTGTTTGACTTATCTGTCAGTTTTTTACTTTCTAATTTAGCTTCATTGAATAATAGCGAAAGCCTTTTATACTCATCTACGATATCATGCAGTTTCGTGACAAGATCCTTCGTGTAAATTCATTAGAATCAAAATCAAATACTATGTAATCAGATGTTTCCAACTTGACTTCTATGGTCTCTGGATTGATATCTGGCATGAGACATTGGACATTCTCATCATCAGTCTCGCTGGTATATGTCTCTGAACTTGTTCGTTTTGAGTCTGGATCAGCCCATTTTCTCGTACTCTCTTCATCAACCAACACTTTCTGCTCTTTTTTCTAGTAAGATCTTTTATCGTCTTTGGACTGTCTTTTCTCAAATGGTTTCTTATCGTCTTTCTTCGGCTGTTGTAATATGCAATGAAATGACCTTGATTTCCACAATTAAAGCAAGTTCAATTATCATCATATTGATCTTTTTTACGATATTAACTGAATTTAGACTGGTTTTTCTTCATAAATTTTCCCAAAAAATTTAACAAATAAAGATATAGCCACATTGCTTATCTGTTCAGCATATTTTCTGTAAAAGCTTCTTCATTGGAGGTTGTAATTGGGGCTATGGCAACTAAATCTTTGGTTGGTTGTGAAGTGAATGACTCCTCTTCTGTCCAGATCTCCAGCTCAAACTCATAGGCTTTAAGATGAGCAAACAAGTTGTGAAACTCAAGTTTCTTTAGATCCTTGGGCTCGAGTTTCTTTAGATCCGTGGGCTCTCTCATAACCACCGTCTTTGCATCACACTCTCTGTGCAGTACTCTCATATCCTTCAAAGTAATTTTGAGGTTAGAATATTTTTTACCAAGAGAATTCAATTCATTAATGATACTACAAAACTGTTAGTCGAACTCATTAAGAGTCACGTCGGGTTTCTTCTTTGTATTATCGAACTTCTGGATTGCAACAGTCAACTAGTTCTCCTTGGTTTGATTGTTGTCTTCACAAATTTGGGTCAGCTTCTCCCATATTTATTTAGTTGTTGAGGAAGTTTTGATTTTTCCCAACATGTTCTAGTTCAGGGACTTATAAAGGATGTCTTTGGCCACATTGTCAAGGTTTTCTTTCTTTTTATCATCTACAGTCCATTCAGACGGTGCTTTTCGTCCATCTGTGGTTCATCCTCGATCAGTTAAACTATTGTATGGGCTTTCACACTACAAGAAAAATGTAATATCCCAACCTTTTATCCTTCTAATGTCAAAAATGTTATTCTATGGTTTGGTATTATGGATATATGGTTAAGTTATTATTGATCATGGTTATTGTTATGGTTTATGATTATAGTTGATGGAAAGGTTGATATTTCATGTTATAGCATCAATATGGTTATTGTATTGTATTCATGATTATTTATTTTATGGTTTTGGTATGGTTAAGTTGATGGTTGTGTATTTGAGGAGTTGTTATTGTTGTGAAGGTATAATTTTAGGAGTTGGATTGATGGTTTGGATGGTTTGAGCCAAATAGGTAATTGGGGTGCAGAAACGGTATGAAAATTTTGGTATTTGTTACGGTTTTTAGCATGATGAATGGGATATTGATCCAAATGGCATGAGGCCAATTGCATTAGAAAGATAAGATAGAAGTCTATAACTTTCTTATTTTGAGTTTTGTTTAAATCATTAGGGAAGACGAGCCAAAAGTGGCCCGAAGTGTGTCGTGTGTTTCGTTGTCCTTCCACTAACACATGTTGGGAGAATGGGAATAACTCTTGACTCCGATATCCAAATGATCTGAAATTTGGAGAGGTGCAAGAAAACACATAGGGCTACAACTTTCATGTTTACCACTTTGGCTAATTCGGAAGATAAATTGCGGTTTTGGCCCCTGGCAGTGGGTACACGGACCCCTACACGGGCCTCTACACGGGGTCCGGGTCCGGCCATGCAAAATAAGTGATTTCCGGTGTTTACACGGACCAATACACGGACGGGGGCACGGGGTCCGTGTCTATGGCATAGAAAACACGTTTTTGGGAGAAATGAAGACTTGTAATCCATTTTCTAGACTCTTCTACTCACTTCTCTCCTTCTCCCTTTATTTCTATCGGTTTATGCCCTTTTCTCCTTCAAGTTTTTCTCTCCTTCATATTACACTTCAAGGTCAAGGATTATAGTGATCTCTTAGCTTATCCCACTAAGATTTCAAGCTTCAAGGTAAGAAATTTTATATTCTTGGAGTTTAGAAGGGTTTGGAGTTTTCAAGGGCTAAGTTGAATTGTTGATTTCTTGGATTAATGTTGATGATTGTTGGTTATTATTGTGTTTATTGTTGTAGGAAGCATTCAAGATTATCATAACTATCATTTTCTTGTGGGTAGTAAGTAGAAGCTTTCTTTTTAATGCTCACATGATATATATGTATGTAATCCATGTTTTTTGATGTCTAGCTCTTTCCATTGTTAATTTATTGATGTATGTATTGTTATTTGTTCATTGAGCCAAGAATACCATTGAATTCATTGTTAAGGAGCTAGTACTCTATTGTTGCCTATCAAGTATTTGTTAAATTGCCTCAATGAAGTTTCCTATGTTAAAGTCAAGGAATGATAGTAATTCATGCATGTCATTGGCCAATCACATGATTATGAGTATCTCTCACAGTTTTGATATATTTATATATCAAAGAGATACTATCCACAGGTCACAGGTCACAGGGCACAGACTATCATTTTCTTTCCTTTAATTCATGCCATGAAATACCATCTATGTTGTTTTGCTACCTATTGTTCATTGAAGATGATATTATTCATTGTTCATTGCTATTGACTTATTGTTCATTGCCATTGATTCATTGTTTATTGTCATTGTTATATCCATATTTCAAACCAACCTCATATATATATATATATATATATATATATATATATATATATATATATATATATATATATATATATATTTGTTATGTATAGCTTTCTGCTTACTGAGTTTTATCTCATTCCAGTTAATGTCATGTGATGCAGGTGATAAAAAGAATTGAACCGGATTGTCCAAGGAGAAGAAGTCATATAAAAGCAAATGGGAAAGATTTTGTTTGACCATGTCACTTTTATTTTGTTTTTGGTGAACATGAGAAGTTAACAAATTTCCTATTTTGTCAAAGGAAATTATGGGTTAAAATCATGTTGATATTTGGATATTGTTTTGGATGATACAAAGTCAAAGTTTGTGTAGACTAATTTTAAAAAAAAATGCTTTTGATGTAAATGTTTTATTATTCTTTTCCTTTAAAATGCAAAGGCTTCCGCGTATATTATTTCTTTAAATTTAAATGTCATGGGAGTGGGGTGTTTCAAAAAATGACATACGACAACGGTGAAAAACCATTGTCCTTTGTCCTGAAAAACCGTTGTTAAAGCCCTTGTGGTTAAAAGGTTCGCTCAAAGACAACGGTTTTCACCGTTGTAGTAGCTGCAATTTGCGCCGGTTTTTCTGAAACCTTCGCAAATAAAATTGGCGACGGATTTATTCAAAACCATCTTATTTCATGATTTACGTCGCTAATACTAGCGACGGTTTATTTCATGATTTCCGCGACGCTTTTTTAATAAGTTCCGTAGCTAATATTAGCGACATTATTTTCATGATTTCTCTCGCTAATATTTTCAGTAAAATGAAAAAAATTACTTTTAATAATTTAACAAATCTAAAAAAACTTACAATTTGTCTGTGCTAACAATATTCATGACATTAAATAACACTTAAAATTTAAATCGAAATTAAAATCGTGTAAGAGATAAAAAATTTAAGTGTTGTGGAGTGATGTGAAGGAATATGGAGCGAAATTGCGGATATTTATAGAAACTTTGCGACGGTTTTTGCTTCAACCGTCGCCAATAGCGACGGTAATTGCAAAACCATTGCATATTTTAAATTTGCGACGTTTTGTTTACAACCGTCACTACATATAGCGACGATTTTTAGAAACTGTCGCTAATTTACCGACGGTTTTAAGCAAAAGTGTCGCATGTTTTAAATTAGCGACGATGTTTCTTAAACCGTCGCGAATTGTAGCGACGGCTTCAGCAAAACCGTCGCTAAATATGGCAATAATTTCTCCAACGATTTTATAGAACCGTTATCACTGACCCCAAAATCGTTGTCTTTGACCCACAAAAAGACAACAGATTTATGAAAACCGTTGTATTTTGCCCCTGAAAGACAACGGTTTTTATAAAACCGTTATCTTTTGCTTAAAAAACCCACATACGACAATAGTTTTCACTAAAACTGTTGCTAAAAAGCATAAGACAACGGTTTTAGTAAAAACCGTTGTCATATATGCGTTATTGTTTTGGTTTTTTCTTGTAGTGTCATGATCATGATTAGACTGTCGGTTATGACATATCACTTATCATCATCTTGAGCTCCTAAATGTGTCTCCATACGTATTTTCCAATCATCATAGTTTTGTTTAAAAAAACATTTGAATCTTGTTAAAATATGTCATTTTAAAATGTAGCTATCAGAGTTAAAAAAAAAACCTGCTCTGATACCACTTACTCGGATTATGTTAGAATTTAGTGGGGGTCAATAAACTCTTTTAAAATTTTCTAAACTTTGAACCGTTGTTAACAAATTTTAGGTTGTTAAGAGATATTATTGAACGCCTAGTTTTGTTGTACAAATAAAAATTGAGTAAGTTTGTAAACGATCCGGCTTGACTAGTGATGAACTAGATATAGAAATTTGGTTATTTAATAAGAAATGGCTTTAAAAAATATTTGCAAGATTGTAAAATGATTATTCAATAATACAAGTATTTTTATGGATGTTGGGAGATAAAACTCTTACGTCATTCCTTCTTCCACCTAGGAAGATTTCCACCAAAAGACTTTTGTTTTACAATATCTTGTAACAAACCACTTCAACTAGGACTTAGCACTGCCTAAGATGAAACTCTTAGTGATCATTTTATAAATCTGGATATTTAAAAACCCTCGGTTCACCAGAAAATAATACAATATCCCAACGGTCACTCTTGACGGCTTGAATTGTTGGTGTGGCACAAAACAATTGAAACGTCCCTCACTTTAACTTTAAAATCCTACTAATTTTTTTATAAGCTATAAAATTCGAACGACTTATTTAAAATAACTCAACATTTAAAAATCTTAAATGCATAAAAATCCATAAAATCTCAACCACCAAAATCATATGTCAACCTTTAAAATTCTCCAAAACTAAACTGTAAAATAAAGCATAAAATCTCTAAATAAATAATCCTCAAAATCTTTACGTAAACTTTAAAATACTAAGAAAATGCAAAAAATAAATGTTCCTCGGGAGTGTACTGTCGGACTCGATCCACTCAAGCATCAACGCCTCCCTCAATATCATCATCAACTGCAACCATCCAAACCTAGAGAGTCTAATGGCAAAGCACGTTCTAACCGTGCATAACAAATAATACATATACATGCACATGCATAAAAATCATACTATTATTTAAAATAAGCTACCATAAATTTGTAAGCGTAAATAAATTATAAAACCATTAAATCGTAAATATTTCTATCATCGTATATCATTTTGTATGAAATTTGATTCTTGAAAGTGATTAGTTGTAATCATATTATCATGCGGTTGACTGATCAGTCTTAGCTCACCAATGTACATGGGGGCGGGCGTCAGTAACTTTCGTCACAGGGCCTCGGCCAAAAGTGGAAATACGATCGTCGGACTCCCTCAAGGGCCTTCTTTCTCACGATATCCCCAATCATATCATAATTGTCACAGTCAATTCACATCCTTCAAAATATTTCCTTTCCTTTTATTTATAACATATTGTATCCTTTAAAATTCGTAAAATAACATTTTTCAGGAAAAATCGTACATTTTTATTATATATCGTAAAATACCATATTTTCATCATAAACGTTTCAAAATATCATTTAGCATGTACTATGATTTTTTAGGACACTGCCAGACCCTTCGTACTACCCGGGACATGAAATGACAATTTTACCCTTGAACTCAAAATTCCCGATTTTGACTTTTTTCTCACTTATATTGACACGAGCGTATCCCAAATCATTGTATAAGTTTAAATTTGACTTCTAATATTTTTTAGACATAAACCCGAGTCTTTCGATTTAATTACTTAATAACTAAACCGTGAAGCGTTTAAACCCGAATTAATTCCAAACTTAATATTTGCTCCCAAACTTTAAACATAAGCTTTCCATACCTAATCTACCTCGTGAGCCACGAACCACATCCCGTGAGCCATGGTTCGAGCCACTGCTAAGCCATAGATGAGCCCTTCACAACTAAGCATCGCGCCTTGTCAAATCCTGAGCCACCTACGAGCCACTTCTGGCCATTCCTTGACCAGAACCTAGCCTACTCTCTTGGACCCCTATGAACCATGCCCAAACCACCGCAGCCAGCCAGGACTAGCTGCGCGCACACCATCATCATCACGCAAAGCTTGCGGCTCTTCTCCCTTGGACCATTGGACCACCGACGCTTAGCCAATCGTGCTCTCACCCTTAGCCACCCCATTCGAGACTACTAAGAACCCTCTGGTTCAAGCCTACATCATGCGCTCTTCTCCCTGCCTCGAACGCTAGCTGCGTACACGCACGCATGCTCACGCCCTTCGGGGTCGCGGTGCCTACCTTCATCGAGCCATGAGTCCAGCATGTCGTGGACTCCTCCTAACATCAAGTCGCAGCCAGCACAGGCCCCTGCCCATGCCCTGGTGTGGCTGCCCCCTTAACCGAGCCACATTGTCCCTTAAACCCCATGAATAGCCCTAGAAAGCCTAGGTTCGACTTCCTAGCCATGCACAGCCCCCAGCCTGAATCCAGCCTTCATCTTTGCCTAAACGACACTTTTCCTAGACCTTTAACATTTTATATTTGTAGCGTACCCATTAGAAATCATAACATGACTCATATACGTATAAAAACTTCGCAACTTTGAAGAATATACGTCTAACATTAAATAATTTGATCTAAATAACTTTTTATGCTTAAAAACATAAATCATGCATATTATGGATTGAATGGTGCAAAAAGAAGGTTTAGAAGTGTGCCTTTGCGGTTAAAATAATCGAATATTCGATCGTTGGAGTGGGTCGAGAGGAAGAACGAACGAGCGACGAAATCATTGAACTTTGCTCTCCAATTTTTCAAAAAAAAAATTGTGTATGCGTGGTGTGTGAAGTGGGCAGCTGCTATGAGGCTTTAGAACCCTAGGTTTGCTATTTAATTTTTTTAAAAATTTTAGATGTTAACATGTTAGGGTTTTATGCTTTTAAATTTAGGAGTAATTAGGCTCGAAAATCTTAGATAAATCATTAAGACCTATTTAATTTTAAAATAAAATTTTACAAAAATAATAATTTTTGGGCCTTTAAAAGTCCTTCGTTTGTCTAAAACCGGCTTCCCAGATAAAATCGAGCTCGTCTCATAAAATAATTTTGACACCAACATTTTTACAAAATTTTAATCACATTTGATAATATTATCGAGCCTTAAAAAAATTTATCGAAAAATATTTTCATCTTGGTCATCCCGATCTCTTTTCCCCAGCCTATTATTGAATGTCCAGATAAAATCTTTAATTTTCATGAAATCATGCAATTAAACCTTCAATCATATATTATATATCATTTAAGCATTTAAAACCAATTAAATAAAGCAATTAAGCAATTTAAATAATTTGCATGTATGCGGTTTACGTGGACTGATTTTTGGACGTTACAACAAAAGTTGATGATCTGATATAAACTGATAAAAGTGTGATAAGTGAGCAACTTGATATTGAAAGCTCGAGTGTGCTCGAATGTCTTAGAAAATATGCAGGCTTAAGATAAATTTGTTGATTCAGATGTCTTCTTCTCTTTGAAATCTACATATAGATAGTTGAAAATCTCCAACGGTCGGATTTAATTTTCAACGATCATCTGTACGATTACCTGATAGAATAGAAATGTCATTTTCAATTGCCCTACCTATCATTAAATGCCCATTAATGCTCCTTGTGCTTTTGCGACTTTAAGTTCCTTGCTTTTAAAAAAGATGACAGATTCTATCATTCAGGAGTTTTTAAGATATTGTGTAATCATTGTAAATATTACAGTCGTTTAATGTCTTGACTTATAGTATCCTTTGTAAAATTACTCGATTTTGATCGGTTGCAGCGTTTGGACTTTCAACGGTTTGAACACGTGTACTCTAAAATGACTTTCATCCGACTAGTTTGACAAATGATTTCATTTAGCTAGAGTTCATACAATATACGGATTGACTTTCTTGTGAGAATGACTTGAACTTCTGATTTTTTGTCTGAATTACTTGAAATGATCCAACGATCCGAAAACCTCAATATACAATTAAAGAGCGGTTGGATTTGTAGTAGCTCGATTCTTTTATTTGTTGATCACCAAAATCAATGGTAATATAAAAATTCTAACAAGGCCCGAGAGGGACTTTGGGGTCGTGTCTCACTTCTGGTGTTGTCTCAGTCTTTTCAGATCGGTCAAACCATTATCCTACTACTAGTATTGTCCCCAACAGAGACAGTCTTACCCATTAAGATCTGACATAACTCTTTACGATCTACATGGCCAATAAGATAAACGACATAGGGTTACAATCTTTTCCATTATGATCTGACATCCTTTTTTTACGGCCCACATGGCCAACAGGATCAAACAACGCATCGACAATAACATGACGCACAAGGGCCTTTCACGGGAGGTCAACCATCCTAGTGTTTCTTTAATTCATGCACGTTTAACCCAACAATTCATCCAAGCTTCTTGGGAGATTCGAACACATGACTTCACTTTGATTTTAGTTGTTAAGATCAATCTTTTACCATTAGCCCAAAAGCTATATAGGTTATCCAATGTGCAACTTTTTTTCATTATACTTTTTACAGCATAGAGCCTTGTTGTAGGCCCAGGGCCGAAGAGGAAGGGGGGTGATCACCGGTGCCATGAGGTTTCATGGATAATGAGCGGCTCCTGGAAGGCTTCTAGGCAGGGGGAACATGGATGAACCGATCTTACAACGGAAGGAGAGGGATTCCGAAACTGTTCAGGTATGAGACTGCGTAGTTGAAGAGGGTTTAAAAGATTTGATATGTACTACTCATATCAAGAAGGTGCACCTTTTTTTCGGTAGCTCATCACATAAGAACTCCAAAGTTAAGCGTGCTTGACTTGGGGCAATTCTGGGATGGGTGAGCTCTTGGGAAGTTTCCTAGGGTGCGTGTGAGTGGGGACATAAGCACGCTGGAAAGGCTCTTCTTGGTACAGTGAAGATAGTCGTCAAATCTAGGGTGTTACAGTTGGTATCAGAGCCGACCTCTCCGAGTACGGTGTGGTTCAAGGACGAACCAAGCGGAAGTTGGTGGGCATGTGAGGCCCGGGGCTGAAGAGGATGGCGGGTGATCGTCGGTGTCATGAAGCTACACGGACAATGAGCAGCTCCTGGCAGGCTTTTAGGGGGAGGGAATGTGGATGAACCGATCTTACACCGGAAGGAGAGTGATTACGAAATTATTCAGGTATGGGACTGTGCAGTTGAAGATGACTTAAAAGATTTGATATGTACTATTCATATAAAGAAGGTGCATCTTCTTTTCGGAAGCGCGTCACATAAGAACTCCAAAGTTAAGCGTGCTTGACTTGGGGCAATTCTGGGATGTGTGACCTCCTGAGAAGTTTCCTAGGGTGCGTGTGAGTGAGGACATAAGCACGCTGAAAAGACTCGTCTTGGTACAGTAAGGATAGTAGTCAAATCTGGGGCGTTACACTTGTACTAAGCGAGAGGTGGACATGAGAGGTTGCACTGATGTGGGTGCCAATTACCAGACTGTTAGGCAATTGAGTTCGAGAACATTTTTGGGGTCGTGCCTCACACTAGTGATATCTCAATCCTCGAGATCATCCTTACCATTATCCTGCCGCTAATATTGTGCCCAGCAAAGGCAGCCTTACCCATTAAATCAGACGTCCCTCTTTTTACTATCCACATGGTCAACTAGCTCAAACGGTGCAGCTTTAACAACACGACACGTGAGAAGTTCCCAAGAGTTCAACCATCATAATTCTTAGGTTAACCTTGCACACTTAAACAAATATTCAGAAAAGGGAATTAAGGTTGATTCTGAAAATTAAATATATTTCACATATTTATTTCTACTTCATAAAACATAAGTTTGAAATATAAGATATAGTGAGTGTTTCAACCTCTAAAAACAATGATTTTTAGATTTTATTTAATTTGAAAAGACAAAAATAAATATTTTGAAAATTAGTATTAAAAAAAACATTTTGAAAATGAGTAAAAGTCATTTTGGAACACAAGCTATTGATAAATTATCAAATTGATATATGAACTATTAAAAATAGTTTAATTGATATATGATCAAGTTATAAAATCAATTTTACGTTTTTGTTTAAATTATTTTTAAGTCTGGTATTATTATTGAATTCAACTAGATACAATTTTTTTTTTCAAAACTATTGTATTGATTAAAAGTATAAAAAAATTATATTTATTTAAAAATTATATTATAATATATATATATATATATATCATACTCATTATATAAACATGTTATAATATAGGTACAATTGTAGAAACTCAAAATTGTCTTCTACTTATCCTAGAGATTTTTGTAGACTTTTAATTGAACACATATCATTCTCACCGATATATATCTCTTTCTCACTCAAAATACGTGTTTTTCTCATATCTAAAGATTAATCGATAGTTTCTCAAATTTCAAAAGTATGAATCTTTTCTTGAATCGTTATTGATTTGATAAAATATATATTATGATTTCTATGTATTCAAATCATGTGTTCAACAAGTGTATTGTGGTTCATCCACGTAGGTGTGACTGGCAATTAAAATTTTGATGATTACATTATTGGTATTGACAGTAGCTTAGACAGTTTGGATAGTGTTTAGTGGAATCAATTTTTTATGATTTTACAGTAGTTTTTTTTATTAGTGGTGAGTCGATATCATTGTTTAATTCATTATTTTCTTTAAATTTCTTGAGATGAAATGGATTTTTTGAAGTAATACAAAAGATTTTCATAACAATATTTTTGTTTACTTTCCTTTGATATGCGAGCTAAAATACTCTCATAATATACTTTATTGTACTGTTTGGGTCTCTTTTTGGTTTCAATCTTAGCAGAGGATTTCACAGTGGTCAGGAATTAGGATATAAAAATCTATTTTAATTTTATGTGTATCAATATCTTGGAAGGTGAGGAGAAAATGCATCATATGAGGAGGCTTTGTTTTCTTAATTTAATGCCCGATGGTTTTACAGGATATAACAATAGGCTAAAAACATGTGTGTGTTTTGTATTCAAATATATATTATTCATTCATATGACATTATGATGACCAAATTCCCTAACAATTTTTGAACCCCATATGCAAAACCCTTTCGATACTTGGCCAGAAATATACAATACCTCTACATAAACTAGAAGAGCCTTGAAAGAAGGCGCGTTATCCATGAGAAAACCAACCAATGCTTCCCAAATCATCATCAAGCGGGGCTTCGGCACCAAGATATGCAAAGATGGGATAGCCCGAATCCGCACTTGTGTTGGATTCACATAAGAATGTGTATCTATTATATATTAACCATAATAATAAGTAAGTTTGACATATTAATATCTAATATTAATATTTTTAGGGCATTCAATAATATTAATTTCATTGCATTGTTAAATGTTGCACAGTAAAAAACATCACATGTATAGTCCATTTATGAACTAATTACATTGACTTAAAATCACTGTATATCATGTAGTTGTGATAAGCATAGAACTTAGGAGCTTCTTTCTTAAAATTCTTGTTAGTCCTTGTTGTTTTATTGTTTGTATCACTAGATCTTTTTACTTCTTTTGGTCAATATCTAGTAAAATATATATGATTGTTTGCTTCTTATCACCGTATATTTTATATCTTATGCATATTCAAGTAATACTTACAATGAGAGATTCATAAGCAAAATATAATGAGTGGACGACTATAGAGAGTAATGAATTGCTAAAACTCATGGTTGATACCGGAATGCGGGGATGGCGTGATAAGAATATAGTATTTAACAAAAAACCTGTGGAGAAAAAATACTTCCTGCTCTAAACGAAAAACTTGAATGTGAAAAGAGTACTATTACACAATATCAAAGTCGTTTAAAGTGGTTCAAACAGTGATATAACAATTATTGTAAGCTTATACGTCATAAATCTGATTTTGGATGAGATTCTGTGACAAAGAAATTCACTGCTAAAGATGAAGTATGGGGGGATTATTTCAAGGTAAAAGTCTTTGAGTTAAAATAATAAATTTATATTTATAATTAGAATTATAATTTATAACTAGTTTTAATGATTTTTTTTTTGTTCTTTACCAGTCTCATCCTAAACATGAATACTATCGGACAGACACTTTTGATGATTATGAAGATTTGAGAATTGCGGTCGGGACTGGAACTGCTACTGGAAAATATTCAATTGGATTACGAGATGACACTGATACAAGAACATTTGAGATAGAAGAAAATAGGGAAACTAATTTATTAGATGATTATGTCTTTGATTATGATAGTGGTGAATTCGTGCCAAGTGACAAACACGAATCTTCACACCAATCTCCATTTGTTGAGGACTCTGCTTTACCATTATCCCCTCAGCCCAGAAGTTCAAAGGTTCCACCAACAACAAAAAAACGAGATAGGGCTGAATTTGAAGCAAAATCAAGCACATTCAAGAATACAGACCCGAATTATATATGTGAAATATCTCACACTCTTGAGAAGGTAGTTTCTAAGATAGAATTAATAGAGAATGCATGTGATACTTGTTGGGATGCTATTGAAGAGGTCCCAAATTCGGATAATCGTACTCAATGCAAAGTGCTCGATTTACTTAACACCAGATTAAAGAAGATGGATTTCTTGAAAATGAAAATTGAAGAGCGTTCGGGATGGATAGACTATAAATTAAATGAATGAGTATTTTTAGGGACATGATCAATATTGAGTTATATTGTGATTTAATTTCTGGACATATTATTTTTATTTGTTTTTTGATTGTGGATTTTTGGATTATTTATATAAGTTTTGAGTTTTACATGGAATTGAAGAGTGTGGGCATGATACTAACAATTATCGTAATCTACATGGGACAATTTCTCAAAATGTTTTATCAACCATGTAACTTTGATTTAGAATTTATTTATGTGCTCAGTGGGTGGGATGGATCTACCCATGATTCAAACATATTGACAGATGCTTTATCAAGAAATAACGGGCTTAAAGTGCCATAAGGTATGTTTTTTGTTTTATATGCTACTTATTTAAAAATTTTGTAATTTCCAGGATTATATGTGTAATCACAAATATGGTTCGATAGGTAAATTTTTTTTAGTGGATTGTGGATATGCAAATCGGCGTCAATTCTTGGCTCTTTTATAGGTGTTCGTTATCATCTCCAAGAATTCACTGGCCAAGGTTGTCATCCTGGAGATGCAAAAGAATTATTCAATCTTCGTCATGTGTAATGCCCGAGATTTAATCAATGTAATCAGACGTTTATTAATTGACATAATGGAGGTTGTAGGAACTCAAATGAAGAAGCAGGGCATCGTTACAGTATAAGCCAAGATGTTGGACCGAACATCTCGCGCCCGAACGGTAGAAAAGAACCGCCTGAGCGCCAATTTTACGTCTTGGACAGAGTGTTTGGCGCCCGAGCGGTAAAATATTACCGCCCTAGCGCCAGGAGATGTTCAACCGAGGATCTTGACAGAAATTTCCGCGCTCGAGCGCGAGTCATGCAAAACGAAAGGGAGCCACTTGGCCATACATGCAACGCGTGTATATTTATATATATATACATACATATCAGTTGTAAGGAAGGAAAATGAAAAAAAAAACGAAAACCAAAGGAGAGAGTTTGACGTGGAGATTTGGGAATTGTGAACGATCCGCTCGTCTGATTGTGAATCCGAGTACGGTATTGTGTTCCTATCAACGCATGCTACAACTGGACGTAAGTTTTATTACGTTTAGTTATGATTTGAAATTATGATATTGTCATAATTGAATAGGAATCATATATGGTGTTCTTGATACAGCGGACATCATATATTTGAAGTCAGATTGAAGAACATATTGTTTATGTAATTGTTATGATTTTCGGTGTTGATTTGACTGAGATTCGATATCAGATTCGTGTTATCGTTGAGATTATGAGTTGTACCGATAGTGATTATGAGTTCTGGTATTATATATATGATGTTGAGATTGATGGGGTTATCGAGACTGTATTATTATGCCGTCGAAACATCAGTAGATTGATATTGATCAGATTTTGTATTGATTGAGATTGTATCGTACTTCGTTGACATTGATCAGAGTATGTCTGGATTTAGGTATTGATCAGAACATGTCTTAAATTGAATTGTACATTGATTTCATGCTCGTTGTATCTATGATATTTTGATATATTTGCAGCATCTGATTGATTGAATCGAATATCTAAAGGTTGTATTGAATACTCTGAGAACTGTGATTATTGTATATAGAAATTATTCAGATATGAATCCAGCTTGAAACATATTGTATTCAGAGTATGGGATATCTGAAGTTAGTATACCGATTGATTTTGACACAGTTGAGATTGTGATCAGTAGTTGGGAATGATACCGATATCAGGAAGATCAGAAATATCAGAAATTTCAGAAATGTCAGAAATTTATTTTTGGTCTGAGTTGGCAGATTATCTTATACGATTGTTTTTTTGTATCTACTTGAGTAGTGTTATTGTTCTAAAACAGTATTTGAGACAGCTTATTTTGTTTGGGGGCATATTATATTTGCAGATGATATATGGCAGTTGATCAGAACGACATGAAGACTTGATTGATTAGTCAGAATTGACAATATTGTCAGAAATTGTCGTTTTATGAGTTTACTGAACTCATTAGATCAGTATAGATTATTGATATTGTGAATCTAATTTGATAGTACTGTTATTCTGAGTCAGTGTTTGATACAGATTATTCAAACCGAATCAGAGCTGAATTCTAGAATTACGGCAGTTCAGATATTTAACCAAAATGTTCAGAACTTAATTTCGATAATCAGAGCAGAGCATCGATCAGAGTGACAGATATGTGATTTTTACTATATAAGAATGATTATCTTGTGATGTCAAATGTTTCAGAATTGTACAACAGAATTTGGTATCGATAGTCAGAACCGAATACCAGGTAGGTATTTTTCTTTAATTTATATTATTAATTGATTTGGTTGTACCGGATATTTCGAATTGAAATGACAGATATGGTCAGAAACGCCCAATAATCGATTCAGTATGTATCCGGATAGCAGAAAATGTTTTGATAGAAACAGATGAGAATAAATGTGGCATAATTTGTACTGAGATGTCTAAATTACCGACAAATGAAAATAGAAAGAAAGACAGAAACCAAGAGATTTATTACAGAATTTGTATATTTCTGACTAAACATGGGGAGTATATTTCGATGAATTTCGTAATGAAACAACTGCAATACTTTCCAGATTGTGATATGATATGATTGTGATTGACAGATTGTTCAAAATATATCTATTAGTTTGTACAAGATGACGTACAAACATGACCAGAGGACAAAGATCGATGTCAAAGAAATGGTCAGATTGACCAGAATATTGGAGTAGATTATATCAGATTGAAATTTTGATTGATTTTGTACTTATGGCAGAATATACCATGAGCTCTTTCATATATTATTCACAGACTGACAGATAGCCAGAGTGTACTATCCAGATATTGGAAGATAATTATGGAGCTGTAGTGCTAGATGCTAGCACTAGTTGACATGACATATTGTCACTATATGAATTATTGTATAATGATATCTATCAAATGAGTATTAAGATAGCTACAGATGAGACATTGTACAGTGAGTACTGCGGATTTCCTTTGAATGGGAATGATATTACGGTAATATTTGAGATTGAATTTGAGAAAAGCAGAGATCTGATAAAGAAAATGAAGCTGATTCAGAAAAGAATCTAAACCAGCTTCGAATGAACATACTGAATATGCCAGAGTCGGACGATGACTGTTAGTATTTGAAGCCGAAGATTGAGTATATCCTTAACCGGGATAAACAGATTTGATAACAGCTGATGATGTTGATTTGTTATGAGCTGTTGATTGGTATATACGGATGTTGTATAACCAGTATTGTGAGATTGATTTTATCAGAGTTACTTTGAGTTATATTATGATATTATATTTCTTGAAGTATTATTCCAGATTGAAATTAAAAATCCGTGAAAGACAGATAATTCAGAACGAAGACTATTCTGCTATTGAAAGTACAGTAAAGTCGTCAGAGCATCAAAGAAATTATCTGGGAGACAGATTCTGATATGAAACAAAGATTTCCAAAATTGTTTCATGGTTGTAAGTTTTCTGATTGATTCTGTTATGCATTTTTTTCCATATCTGATTTGATTGCCTGTGATTTCGGGGACGAAATCATATCTAAGGGGAGGAGAAATGTAATGCCCGAGATTTAATCAATGCAATCAGACATTTATTAATTGACAGAATTGAGGTTGTACGAACTCAAATGAAGAAGTAGGGCATCGTTACAGTATAAGCCAAGATGTTGGACCGAACATCTCCAGATGTTTGACGCGTCCGAACGGTAGAAAAGAACCGCCCGAGCGCCAATTTTACGTCTTGGACAGAATGTTTGGCGCCCGAGCGGTAGAATATTACCGCCCGAGCGCTAGGAGATGTTCAACCGAGGATCTTGACAGAAATTTCCGCGCCCGAGCGCGAGTCATGCAGAACGAAAGGGAGCCACTTGGCCATACATGCAACGCGTGTATATTTATATATATATACATACATATCAGTTGTAAAGAAGGAAACAGAAAGAAAAAGGAAAACCGAAGGAGAGAGTTTGACGTGGAGATTTGGGAATTGTGAACGATCCGCCCGTCTGATTGTGAATCCGAGTACGGTATTGTGTTCCTATCAACGCATGCTACAACTGGACGTAAGTTTTATTACGTTTAGATATGATTTAAAATTATGATATTGTCATAATTGAATAGGAATCATATATCGTGTTCCTGATACAGTGGACATCGTATATTTGAAGTCAGATTGAAGAACATATTGTTTATGTAATTGTTATGATTTTCGGTGTTGATTTGACTGAGATTCGTTATCAAATTTGTGTTATTGTTGAGATTATGAGTTGTACCGATAGTGATTATGAGTTCTGGTATTATATATATGATGTTGAGATTGACGGGGTTATCGAGACTGTATTATTATGCCGTCGAAACATCAGTAGATTGATATTGATCAGATTTTGTATTGATTGAGATTGTATCGTACTTCGTTGACATTGATCAGAGTATGTCTGGATTTGGGTATTGATCAGAACAGGTCTTAAATTGAATTGTACATTGATATTATGCATATTTGATATTGTCATTGCCAGATTGGGTATGAACCGATTGGAATGTGAGACTTTGTCTTTGTCATACCAAGAAGATAAATGTATAAATAAATGTTGATTCGGGATTGCACAACTCGAGTCAGGTTTGACTTGAGTTTCCCAAAATCACATACTTTATTTTATTGCATTGATATCTGCAGATTATCAGATTGATATGTTTAGTCTATTGAATGATAGCAGAGCCAGAGTTTTAGTTTAGGGCAAAACCGCCGAGTCTTTGTCAGAACCGCGAAGAGTCTAGACTTACGGTGTATCGATGATCTTAGATGTAGATCGACGTCTATTGTAGACATTCGATACAGCATACCAAAGTCTAAATTAGATCGGGATCCCTAGATTAGAAATGAGTCCTAGATTTAGGTACAGATTTGTATCGATTCCTGTGGTCAGATTAGATACATGTTTTAATGATTGTTTATGCTTTTATATATGTTTTATATGATTGCATTAATACATTGTTTATACTGAGATATTTATATCTCACCGGAGTTATCCGGCTGTTGTTTTGTCTGTATGTGTGCATGACAACAGGTGGGACAGGTTCTGGGTCACAGAGGTGAAGAAAGATCGAGTTAGAGTGGAGACTACGGACTTTGACTAGAGATAGGGTTTAAACACTTGTCATATAGTTGTTAAACCTTAGTTGAGACTGATTGTATATAGTGCAAAATTTGTACTTTTAATACTGACGTGTATGTTAAGATGTATGCCATTACGTTCCGCTTTTGATAATGTATTTTTAAAAAAATTTAGACCCTGTTTATCTTAATTGATTAAATTAGTCCCAATGACGATTAAGAAGATGACTAGCGTCCGGGGCCCCACAACAGGTGGTATCAGAGCGATAGATCCTTTAGACTGAGATAGAAGAGAATGAGCGGGGTAGATTGAGTTTTCTTTCCTTGCATGCAATTGCTAGCATGAGATTTATTTTAATGCTGATTGACATTGAGTATGCTAGCATGAGATTATGTTTTACTGCTTTAAAATACATGTTATCTGATTATCTGAGTTGAATTGATATTATGTATTATTGAGTATGAATCAGATTTGATTCTTGATCAGCAGTAAGATGATCAGAGAAAGATTGGAACAGATTTGTAGTATTTGGGTACTAATGTTTTGATAAGCAGATATACCTCCACGAAGAATTCCAGAAAGGGGTAGTACTTCGACTGAACAGATATATATATCAGAGACTCAGATGGAAATACAGTGGAAGAGGTTTCAGTCATTTCAACCGCCGATTTTAAATGATACTGAGACGCCAGTAGATTGTGAGAATTGGCTTGAAGACATAGAAATGCTATTTGAATTTCTTGGTTTCACAGAAGATTGTAAACTTACAATGATTGGGAACCAGCTACAGGATATTGCAAGAAGTTGGTGGCTGGTAACCAAAGAAGCCCTAGAACAGCGCAGTTCAGTAATTTCGTGGAAAATTTTTAAGGTTGAATTTTATCAACGATTTTTCCCCGTATCATATAGACAGGACAAAGGCGCAGAGTTTGCAAACTTGAGACAGGGTCAGTTGAGTATTGATGAGTATTTGGCCCAGTTCTTTACTTTGCTACGTTTTGCTCCTCTTGTGGCTAGAAATGATGAAGCTATATCTAGTCAGTTCATTCAGGGATTGAATCCGGAGATACGTACGTTGGTGAATGTGAAACGACCGATTAATTTTGCTGATACCTTGAACAGAGCCAAAAGAGCAGAAACAGTTCCGATAGGACAAAAGAGAGCATCATATGATCTTCCAGCACCGAATTCACATCAACTGCCTTCCAGAGTTGAGATTGGCGGTAGCAGTGGTAAAAAGACAGAACAGTTGGAAATTCGGAAGAAACAGTTTAAGAAGTTATGAGGTGGACCGAGTAGTTCATCTAGCTCCAGTGGTTCCAGCCCGAGTTATACTGGAGTATATTGCAGGACTTGCGGAGGGAGACATCCCACAGAGTACTGCTAGGGAGTACTTGATAGTTGCAATATATGTAGACAGGCGGGACACCTTGCTAGAGTTTGTCCACAGAGAGATTCCCGAAGATTTCAGGGATCAGGACCATCTGGTGGCAGTGACCGAAAAATAGCTCCAGGAGGCACTTGATGATATAGTGGCAGGTACTTTTACTCTATGATTATGTTGCATATGTATTGATATATACTAATGCATTCGTTATGAGTATTTTTGAATGAATTTCATTGATATATGTTGTATCTGTTGAGTCTGTTTGTACTGTAGTATTGATTCCCTTATTTTTTGGGAAAGAAAGATTGATATCAGAGATTTCTGTAAAATATTGTATACTACAGTAAGAGGGGAATGAGATCGAGTTAGATTATGATGTACTTGTGTTTCTGATTTGATCGCATTATTGATATTAATATGCTGAACAAGTACAGAACTATTGTAGATTCCTTCCAGAAAAATATAAGATTAAGATCAAATAGGGCTGATAAGTAGAAATTCCATAGTAAGGATTCTAGATCTACAATTCCTTTGAAATCTGTATTGTCTATGACTCGATTGATACAGAAAGGAGCAGATGGTATCCTTATGTATTCAGTAGACGTACTGAAATCGAGCCTAGCATTGGCAGATTTGCCAGTGATGTACGAGTTGGCTGATGTTTGCCCAGATAAGATTTCAGATTTGCTTTGTATTAGAAAGATAAATTTCAGAATTGAATCGATACCAGGTATTGTTTGTTGTTTTAGAATTCAGTACAGAATGATATTGAATGTACAGAATGACACTGAATGAATTGAAAGATCAGTAGAAGAGTACTGACCAGGAGTTACATCTGATTTAGTGTTTCTCTTTGGCATGTTTCAGTTTGTTCAGAGATATTCTGATGATTTCATGCTCGTTGTATCTATGATATTTTGATATATTTGCAGCATCTGATTGATTGAATCGAATATCTGAAGGTTGTATTGAATACTCTGAGAACTGTGATTATTGTATACAGAAATTATTCAGATATGAATCCAGCTTGAAACATATTGTATTCAGAGTATGGGATATCTGAAGTTAGTATACCGATTGATTTTGACACAGTTGAGATTGTGATCAGTAGTTGGGAATGATACCGATATCAGGAAGATCAGAAATATCAGAAATTTCAGAAATGTCAGAAATTTATTTTTGGTCTGAGTTGGCAGATTATCTTATACGATTGTTTTTTTGTATCTACTTGAGTAGTGTTATTGTTCTAAAACAGTATTTGAGACAGCTTATATTGTTTGGGGGCATATTATATTTGCAAATGATATATGGCAGTTGATCAGAACGACATGAAGACATGATTGATTAGTCAGAATTGACAATATTGTCAGAAATTGTCGTTTTATGAGTTTACTGAACTCATTAGATCAGTATAGATTATTGATATTGTGAATCTGATTTGATAGTACTGTTATTCTGAGTCAGTGTTTGATACAGATTATTCAAACCGAATCAGAGCTGAATTCTAGAATTACGGCAGTTCAGATATTTAACCAAAATGTTCAGAACTTAATTTCGATAATCAGAGCAGAGCATCGATCAGAGTGACAGATATGTGATTTTTACTATATAAGAATGATTATCTTGTGATGTCAAATGTTTCAGAATTGTACAACAGAATTTGGTATCGATAGTCAGAACCGAATACCAGGTAGGTATTTTTCTTTAATTTATATTATTAATTGATTTGGTTGTACCGGATATTTCGAATTGAAATGACAGATATGGTCAGAAACGCCCAATAATCGATTCAGTATGTATCCGGATAGCAGAAAATGTTTTGATAGAAACAGATGAGAATAAATGTGGCATAATTTGTACTGAGATGTCTAAATTACCGACAAATGAAAATAGAAAGAAAGACAGAAACCAAGAGATTTATTACAGAATTTGTATATTTCTGACTAAACATGGGGAGTATATTTCGATGAATTTCGTAATGAAACAACTGCAATACTTTCCAGATTGTGATATGATATGATTGTGATTGACAGATTGTTCAAAATATATCTATTAGTTTGTACAAGATGACGTACAAACATGACCAGAGGACAAAGATCGATGTCAAAGAAATGGTCAGATTGACCAGAATATTGGAGTAGATTATATCAGATTGAAATTTTGATTGATTTTGTACTTATGGCAGAATATACCATGAGCTCTTTCATATATTATTCACAGACTGACAGATAGCCAGAGTGTACTATCCAGATATTGGAAGATAATTATGGAGCTGTAGTGCTAGATGCTAGCACTAGTTGACATGACATATTGTCACTATATGAATTATTGTATAATGATATCTATCAAATGAGTATTAAGATAGCTACAGATGAGACATTGTACAGTGAGTACTGCGGATTTCCTTTGAATGGGAATGATATTACGGTAATATTTGAGATTGAATTTGAGAAAAGCAGAGATCTGATAAAGAAAATGAAGCTGATTCAGAAAAGAATCTAAACCAGCTTCGAATGAACATACTGAATATGCCAGAGTCGGACGATGACTGTTAGTATTTGAAGCCGAAGATTGAGTATATCCTTAACCGGGATAAACAGATTTGATAACAGCTGATGATGTTGATTTGTTATGAGCTGTTGATTGGTATATACGGATGTTGTATAACCAGTATTGTGAGATTGATTTTATCAGAGTTACTTTGAGTTATATTATGATATTATATTTCTTGAAGTATTATTCCAGATTGAAATTAAAAATCCGTGAAAGACAGATAATTCAGAACGAAGACTATTCTGCTATTGAAAGTACAGTAAAGTCGTCAGAGCATCAAAGAAATTATCTGGGAGACAGATTCTGATATGAAACAAAGATTTCCAAAATTGTTTCATGGTTGTAAGTTTTCTGATTGATTCTGTTATGCATTTTTTTCCATATCTGATTTGATTGCCTGTGATTTCGGGGACGAAATCATATCTAAGGGGGGGAGAAATGTAATGCCCGAGATTTAATCAATGCAATCAGACATTTATTAATTGACAGAATGGAGGTTGTAGGAACTCAAATGAAGAAGTAAGGCATCGTTACAGTATAAGCCAAGATGTTGGACCGAACATCTCCAGATGTCGGACCAAACATCTCCAGATGTCGGACCGAACATCTTGCGCCCGAACGGTAGAAAAGAACCGCCCGAGCGCCAATTTTACGTCTTGGACAGAATGTTTGGCGCCCGAGCGGTAGAATATTACCGCCCGAGCGCTAGGAGATGTTCAACCGAGGATCTTGACAGAAATTTCCGCGCCCGAGCGCGAGTCATGCAGAACGAAAGGGAGCCACTTGGCCATACATGCAACGCGTGTATATTTATATATATACATACATATCAGTTGTAAAGAAGGAAACAGAAAGAAAAAGGAAAACCGAAGGAGAGAGTTTGACGTGGAGATTTGGGAATTGTGAACGATCCGCCCGTCTGATTGTGAATCCGAGTACGGTATTGTGTTCCTATCAACGCATGCTACAACTGGACGTAAGTTTTATTACGTTTAGATATGATTTGAAATTATGATATTTTCATAATTGAATAGGAATCATATATCGTGTTCCTGATACAGTGGACATCGTATATTTGAAGTCAGATTGAAGAACATATTGTTTCTGTAATTGTTATGATTTTCGGTGTTGATTTGACTGAGATTCGATATCAAATTTGTGTTATTGTTGAGATTATGAGTTGTACCGATAGTGATTATGAGTTCTGGTATTATATATATGATATTGAGATTGACGGGGTTATCGAGACTGTATTATTATGACGTCGAAATATCAGTATATTGATATTGATCAGATTTTGTATTGATTGAGATTGTATCGTACTTTGTTGACATTGATCAGAGTATGTCTGGATTTGGGTATTGATCAGAACAGGTCTTAAATTGAATTGTACATTGATATTATGCATATTGATATTGTCATTGCCAGATTGGGTATGGACCGATTGGAATGTGAGACTTTGTCTTTGTCAGACCAAGAAGATAAATGTATAAATAAATGTTGATTCGAGATTGCACAACTCGAGTCAGGTTTGACTTGAGTTTCCCAAAATCACATACTTTATTTTATTGCATTGATATCTTCAGATTATCAGATTGATATGTTTAGTCTATTGAATGATAGCAGAGCCAGAGTTTGAGTCTAGGGCAGATCAACCTAGCTAGGGCAGAACCGCCGAGTCTTTGTCAGAACCGCGAAGACTCTAGACTTACGGTGTATCGATGAGCTTAGATGTAGATCGACGTCTATTGTAGACATTCGATACAGCATACCAAAGTCTAAATTAGATCGGGATCTCTAGATTAGAAATGAGTCCTAGATTTAGGTACAGATTTGTATCGATTCATGTTGTCAGATTAGATACATGTTTTAATGATTGTTTATGTTTTTATATATGTTTTATATGATTGCATTAATACATTGTTTATACTGAGATATTTATATCTCACCGGAGTTATCCGGCTGTTGTCTTGTCTGTATGTGTGCATGACAACAGGTGGGACATGTTCAGGGTCACAGAGGTGAAGAAAGATCGAGTTAGAGTGGAGACTGCGAACTTGGACTAGAGATAGGGTTTAAACACTTTTCATATAGTTGTTAAACCTTAGTTGAGACTGATTGTATATAGTGGAAGATTTGTACTTTTAATACTGACGTGTATGTTAAGATGTATGCCATTACGTTCCGCTTTTGTTGTATTTTTAAAAAAAAATTAGACTCTGTTTATCTTAATTGATTAAATTAGTCCCAATGACGATTAAGAAGATGATTAGCGTTCGGGTCCCCACATCATGCCTATTTGAGGAACACCATTGAGAGGATATTTGATATATTTAAATCGTAGTTCAAAATATTCAAAACAGCTCCTCCATTTCCATATACAACGCAGACGGAGCTTGTATTGGCTTTCGTCGGATTGCACAATTTTCTTCGGAAGGAATGTCGATATGATGAAATTTCAGTTGAACCAGAGAATGAAGTTCCATAACCTTCATCAGAACAAGTTTACGAAGATACCAACTTTGATCAAATATTTGACACGGATTGCACAATTTTCTTCGAAAGGAATGTCGATCTGATGAATTTTCAGTTGAACCAGAGAATGAAGTTCCATAACCTTCATCAGAACAAGTTTACGAAGATACCAACTTTAATCAAATATTTGACACTCAAGAACAACAATGAGCAAATGCAAATGCATGTAGGGATACTATAGCAAATCAAATGTAGATTGACATTGATCATATTTACAACAACGAACCTTAGATTTTTTTCATAGCGCTGCCTAAAATTTATTAAATTTCGTACTATTTTGATTAGTTATTTATGTATATATAAACGTACAAAATTCACATCATCAACGAAAAGTTTATAAATATTTACAAAAATCTTGCAAAAAGTCCACAAAAATCCATGGAATTCTGTTTACAAATCTTTGAACTTCTATAAAATTCAATAAAAATCTATCAAATTCACGAAAATATATAATTTTAAAAAAGTCATTGAAAATCATTAAATCTTTATATTGAAATGCTATTGTGTTTGTGTTTTTGCCTCCACGTACTACCATTTTTTTCAAAAGATGTATCTTTTTCATTTGACGTTGAACGTTTTTCTAGATATTTAATAAATAAATTTCTTCTTATTTATTTTTAATATAATAAATATAAATTTATTTCTAAAATTTTAATCAATAAACTAATCTTGAAAATTAAATTTATATTTAGTTGAATTTAAAGACGATATTGAATTTAATGCAAATTAAACAAAGTGTAAAATTGATTTTCTTGTTTGATCTTTTACCAATTAAGCTATGTTCAATTGATTATGTATTAATTTGATAATTTATCTTCGAATACCGAAATAACTCTTTTGTAAATCATTAATATGGAAAATGAACTTTTAAAATTTGAAAAGTTAATTTGAACTAGTTACATCCACACGCGATGCGTGTGTACAAATTTTTTTTATCATTATCGATGAACTAAAGTGTAATTTGACAATTTATGGAGTGACTAAATTGATATTTGAATTGTTGAAATAAAAAAATAAAATAAAAATGTGTGTTGAAATTTAAAAAACAAAACAAAGCAACAAAAAACAAAAATGTAATATTAATATTATATAAGGGTAAAATAGGAAGGAAAAGTTGGTGTCCTCTTAGGTAGTTAGTATCATGTGCTCAAACTTAATATAATAGTATAGATTTATTGAAAGTAATTTTTCTCGTTGCAGATTTATATGAGAGGAAAAAAAGATTTACCACCGTTTGTTTTATTTGTGAAACTTCTGAGAAAAAGCCAGTAGTGGTGAAACCGCATGTGACTCCCCACTGCCCTTCGACAAGACCATGTACCCTCCACTCTCCACCGACTAGTGCTTCTATCGTTTCACATACAAAAGCGCAAGTGCTGTGCAACAAGGTAAAGAAACATCTGTTTTCGAAGAAAAAGAGAGAACAAGATTTTGGCCTCTTCTTTTTCTTGTTTTTTCTTATGTTTCTGTGTTTTGGCAGAAGTTTTATAATTCAATCTATTGGGTTTATCTTTTTATTGGATTTTCGTTGAGTTCCTGCGTGATTTCCGTATAACTTTTGGTTCTTTATGCCTCTATTGTTCTTTTTCTAGTAATGTGGGAAATTTCAACTTTTTTATTGGATGCTCAAGAAGTGAAAAGGTGTAGTCTTTGTAGTGTTTTGATAATGCTCCGTAATAATGTTCACTTTTGTTATTGTTTTTACTTTTCAGTTGGGATTTGGTTTGTGGCTTCTCATTGTATTTGGGGAGTTAATAGCTATATTTCTTCAGCATGATTGTTGACATAAATATGATTTTATAATTTTATTTTTTTAAGATTCAAATTATTTTATTATGAAGTATTTGAACCATGGTTGTCAAAACATGGATGCATGTGATTCAAGAAGTGGAAGCTAATTAGATAAGTTTTATCCAAGACCTAAACTCATATTAGACCAAAACTCCAATACCTTGTACTTGAAACAACATGATCAGCATCATCAGAACATTGATGATTATAGTTTCTTCTTTTGATGTTTCTGATTAACCGTGTAGTACTGATGTTTTCTTTAGGCAAAGCTAGCTACAAAAGTCACTTCAAAATGTAGCCCTTGTTGCCTTGGCTGCTAAGCGTGAAAATGTTGTTCCGTGAAATTTTATTTTTGTTCCTTTCATAACAATCTACTTCTATAGGTTCAAGAGCTCATGGGTGCCAAGAGTTCAAAGAGATCGATTTCTGGTCGGTATACATCTTATGTATCCAGTTCAAATTCATTGACACATCAAAGATGTCAACATACTTCACATGCTCAACCGGGTCACAGCTACGAATATCCACATTCAACCTACGGCGGTCCACCACCCCATGAATATAAAGGAAATCCGGGGAAATACTTGAGAATAGATGACAACTACAGCAACTTAGATCAGGTAGAACTATGCTGTTAAAATTCCCGTACTAGCATAAAATGATGTGACATTGCTGGTTTGAGAATTTGAATTGTTTTTTATTGCTGAGATATGAAACTATCTGTTGCATCATTCAACCATTAGAATGTTGAGTTCTGTAGGTCACTGAGGCCTTAGCACGCGCGGGTCTGGAATCCTCTAACTTAATCATTGGTATTGATTTCACCAAGAGCAATGAGTGGACAGGTATGTCATTTGTGCCAAAAAAAATGCTTTTGAAGAATTTACAATGCAGTGTAATTGAAATTCTTTAATTTCAGGTGCAAAATCATTTCACCGAAGAAGTTTGCATCACATTGCAGATGAGCAAAATCCTTATGAAGAAGCCATATCAATAATTGGAAGAACACTGTCCAAATTTGATGAAGATAATTTAATTCCTTGTTTTGGTTTCGGAGATGGTGTTTTTCTTTTCAGAACTCTTTTATTGAACTCTTTTATCACTCAAGAAAATGGAGAGAACTTACCATTCTCAACATTGACAGCTTCAACACATGACCAAGAAGTATTCAGCTTCTTTCCTGATGGAAGATTTTGTGATGGTTTTGAGGAAGTGTTGACTCGATATAGAGAACTAGTTCCTCAGTTACGACTAGCAGGTTTGAGTTCAATTTCAGCCTTTTTTATTCATGTGCTCGTCTTGGCTGCTCATTTTAAGTTGTCATCTTGTCTCTGTAGGACCAACATCATTTGCTCCTGTCATTGAAATGGCTATAAGTATTGTAGAGCAAAGTGGCGGCCAATACCACGTTTTACTGATTATAGCTGATGGACAGGTAGCATATTATGTATGACAAGATCAAATGTGTTATTTGATTCTTCGAAACTTCATACATACGATTATTTGTGTCTATTTTATGCAAGTGTCTAGTTACGAAATCTGAATGTTTCTACACCTAATATACATTCATCTCCTGACGTAACTGCCATTGAAAAGTAGATGGCTCACCTTGTAAATCTTTATTTCTTCAAGGTTATTTGATTTACAGGTCACAAGAAGTGTTGATACTGATCATGGACAATTAAGTCATCAAGAAAAGAAAACTGTGGATGCAATAGTCAAAGCAAGGTACTTTCAACCATGTCTATGGTTCGGCGTCAGTAAATATTTGCTTGTAACTTCTGTGCTAAAATTGTAATCTAAAACTAGCCATTTTTCAACATCCTATTGTTCGACTGCAGTAAGTACCCGTTGTCCATTATATTAGTGGGTGTTGGTGATGGGCCATGGGATATGATGAAAGAATTTGATGATAATATTCCTGCTCGAGCATTTGACAATTTCCAGGCTAGTTACTTCACCCCATCTCATTGTTCTTGGTTACAAGTGGAAAATAAAGATATATGTGGCTAAGACCTTAGTCTGATCCCCTCTCATTTCTTGCCTATTTTCTAGTTTGTAAACTTCACAGAAATAATGTCGAAAAACATGGAGCCATCCAGAAAAGAGACCGCGTTTTCACTTGCTGCCTTAATGGAAATACCTTCACAGTATAAAGCCACTCTGGAGCTGAACATTCTTGGGTAAATTGTTTAGCCCGAGTCAATTGCTTTCTTTATTTACTTCCTCTTTCATGGGAATTTATTCATGTTGCAATCTTCTATTTTTCTTTACCCTTTCTGGCTTCAGTGCTTCTCGAGTCAAGGATGCAGATAGGGTTCCTCTCCCTCCTCCTCTCTATGGGACAGCTGCTTTTGCCGCATCTAAGCCATCTCGTTCTAGTAGTTTCCAACCAAGTGCACCTTCTTCTACTGGGAATGTTTCAGTTGCTAGTTCCAGCCAATCTATGAACAACACTTCGGATAACCATGTAATATGCTTCTTATTTTCTCTAACCAAGAGGATTTTAAACAGCTCTTTACTCTGTTGATAGTTACCTGCTCTTGTATCATTGTCACTCTCATAATTTTTCCTCTTATTCGATGGGCACGTTTAGAAAGTAGATCACGGTTCTTGAATGGCTGAAACATCATGGCTGGGGGAATTGTTTGTCTTGTATTCGTAAGCCAAAATCTATTAATTTGGATAGAAACATTTTTTGACATGTTATCCTCTCGTTTGCAATCCATAACGTTGACTCATATATTTGTGGAACAAAAATCTTGCTTTCATAATATGAAAATTGACGATTTTGCCTTCTTGAGAAATTCTATACTCCAAATACAATTATATAGAATATTTTCTCATCATTTCTTGTCGACCTTTGACAGCTTTGCCCCATCTGCATTACCGACCCAAAGGATATGGCCTTTGGCTGTGGACACCAGGTATAAAAAACTGCTCTTACTTTACTCATTACTAACATTGAGAACTAAAATTAACTAAATTCTTCCACTCCACATTCGTTCTTCGGTCTCGCCCTATCGCTCCTCTCTTGTCGTCAACAGACATGCTGTGAATGTGCACGAGACCTTTCGTCATGCCCAATCTGCCGACAACCCATTGAGACGAGGATAAAGCTCTACTAGATAGAGCTCTCTCTGTGTAATTCTTCAGTCGCATTTAATCAATCGTCGTACTTGTAATAATACAGCTTCATGATCTGGATAGTCGTTTTCAATCAAACATTTTCTTGAAGCGTTCTATCTTATTTTTCTCACAAATAAGAAGCAACACATCCCTTGTCGAACTTGTATCTAACATTAATTATGGAATTGGATTTTACGTTGTTTAATGAATTCTTGCTTGCCTTACATACTTGAACTTTGCCTCATGTTTCTTCCTGCTTGATTCTTGATTCCCCAAAAGAATGACGACTATTTATATAATCATATCAATTTGATTGTGATGATACCAAAAAATTTGTGTATCCTAGAGTTCGGTCTGGTGAGCCAAATACTTCAATGTTCTTTGCAGTTTTAATGATATCCGAAGATAGACGTTTTGGTCATGAAGTGACCGGCCTGAATATGGCCAAGCTAATTGTGGTTTGGCTAAATCTTGCACGGATGAACAAACGTTTGAGGGTAACGTAATTGTTTTTGTTGTAGTCTTTTTGATGTTTAAGTCAGTTCGGTGATCAAACTTAAGAGTTTAAATATAATAGTGTTCGTGTAAGTAATGAGTGAATGAATCAAAGTTCAAAGAATACTTGGTATTTTTAAGGTTGAAACTACGGGAAATTGGCCTCCAGTCCCCAGCCGTCGATTTTTTTTGTAGTCAGTTCCTAGGTACTTTTTTAGTACCACATTTCCACATGAAGTGTACCACATTTTGTATGACATAGTACCACAATTTTGTAGGGTAGGAGTGAACCCAAAGAAATGTTTTGATTGATGATTTTTCACCAACTTTCCCTTGAAACTATGTACATTATATGGTAAGAATTCTAAGATAAATGGTTTTTAATAGGGTAAATTACTCTGAATATTAAATTTTGTTGATATTTTCCTATCTCATATATTAAATAAAATGTAGTGAAATTTCACACGAGCAGCATCTCTAATAAGGGTATGACTGAGGCTAAGTAAAATGTAGTGAAATTTTACTAAGTATAAATTTATTGACCACCCTACAAAACCTCTTCTCGGGGAATAACTAAGAACAAGTAATCTTAGTAAAGTTTTACTAAAAATAAATTCATCGACTCGAGCAGTGCCTCTGCCTGGAGAATAACTAATAATTTACTAAATATAAATTCATTGACCCGAGCAGTACCTCTACCTGGATAATAACTAAGAACAACTAAAATATAGTGAAATTTTACTAAATTTTGGTTCAGACCGTGTTTAGTTTCTTTTTTTTCACCAACAAAACTTGCTGGACTTTTGAAATGACTAGACAAAGCTATACTTTTTAATCGGCCAGACATATATGTTCTTTAGGATGCCGAGATGGTCAGGCTTTTGTGATTTTCAGAGATCGTTATTCTTATGAAGTGTACCAGGCTGTGCTGGGGATTATAGGTTCCAAGCTGGTTGGACTTTGTGGTCGGCCAAGTTCCGTTGGACTTACGAAATGTGACAAGCTATGTCGGGCTTTTAAAGCACCGAGCTGGAGGGGATTTGTGGTCTGCCAAGCTCTGTTGGATTTATGAAATGTGCCAGTCTGTGTTGGAATTTAAGGTGATGAGCTGTTCGGGCTTTGTGGTCGGCCATGGTCCGTTGGACTTACGAAATGTGTCAGTCTGTGCTTAGTTTTAAGGTGCCGAGCTGGTCAAGCTTGTGGTTGGCCAAGCTCCGTTGGACTTGCAAAATTTTAGTGCTGGTCTTTAATGTGCCCTAGCTGGTCGGGCTTTACAAGTTCTTTCCCAGGGGCATTCTTATGAGATGACCAACCATTGTTGGATTTAAATTTATTTTGCATTCAGGAGATTTAATTAAAAACCTATATAGAATAATTTATTGGGAAAATATCCAAACTACGTAAAGGTTCAAAAAAAAATCTTCTTAAAAAAGCATTAACAATATTAAAAAGAGGGTCAATTTCACTTACTTGACCCGCGAGTCTTCTATGACTAATATTTCTTGAGATGACAGGCATTTCAGAGTCGTTTAGTCCTTCTTCCTTCTGCATCCTTTAAGTAATATGCTGATATTCTAGCTTTCTCTGCAATCTTGAATGGTTCTTCATACTTAGGATTCAACTGTGCTCTTTCTCCGTGCCATTGAATTCTATTCATAACCAAGTCTCCCAACTCAAACGCGTGAGGTCGGACCCTTTTATTATAATTTCGAGCCAATCTTTTCTTGTAAGAGTTTAAAAGAACAACTTCTAGGCTCCTTTTCGCTTCTATTAAATCAAAGTCCATGGCTCATAGGTCATCATTGTCTGATCCTTAAATTATCACTCGAACACTGTCTAGACTGATCTTCGCAGGCAGGACGACTTCCGAACTATAAACCGTGTTATAAGGAGTTTCTCCTGTGCCAATTTGCTCAGTAGTTTGATAAGACCATAAGATTCTCTTGAGTTCATCTACCCACTTGCCTTTGGCCTACCCTATCCTAATCTTCGGTCCTTGAACAATTGATCTGCTAGTAACTTTTACTTGGTCATTGCTCTGTGGGTAGCTACTGAAGTGAAGATCTACTCGATCTTCATTTCCCTGCTCCATGCTTGTACTTTTGACCCACATAACTACCTTCCATTGTCCAAGATAATCTTCTTGGTATGCCGAAGTGATAGGCAATGTTTTTTCAGATGAAACTTAAACCTTTCTTTTCCGTGATCCGACCTAATGGCTCAGCCTCCACCTACTTAGAGAAGTAATCGACTGCTACCTACATAATATTTTTTGCCCGGTCGTGATAGAAAATGTCCCAAAATTTCCAAATGTCATTGATCAAAGGGGCACAATGACACCACAACTTTCATGAGCTCGGCTTGTGGGGACCCGGACGCTAATCAAGTTCTTAATCATCATTGGGACTAATTAATTAATTATAAAACAGGGTCTAAAATTTTTTTCTTTTAAAATTGCGGAACGTAGTGAAATAACACATATATACATCTCAGTATATAAAATACAAATCCTGTATTACAAACATTTATTCAAACTATAGTTCAACAACTAATGTCAAGTATTCAAACCCTATCTCAGATCAAAGTCCGTAGTCTCCACTCTAACTCGATCTCTCCTCATCTCCTCGACCCTGAACCTGTCCCACCTGTTGTCAAGTACACATACAGACAAGACAACAGCCGGATAAACCGGTGAGAATAACTCCCAGTATAAATCAATGAAACATGCAATCATATAACAAATATAAAGCATGTAATCAGGTATCAACAATATGTAACAATCTGAAACATAATCACTAACACACTGTCAACAATACTCGTAGCTACAAAATTCAGACTAGACTCAACCCTAGTCTAGGGTTCCCGGTTCCAGACGTCGGTCTGCATATATCGACTAACAGTAATAGAAAAGACTCTAGTTCTATCCACGCCGATATAGTATCGATTAACAGTAATAGAAAAGACTCCAGTTCTATCCACACCGATACAGTATCGATTAACAGTAATAGACGAAACCCTTATTCTATTCACATTGATATATTATCGATTACCAGTAATAGAGCAAGCCCTGATTCTATTCACATTGATATGATATCGATTACCAGTAATAGAACAAAGTCCGATTCTATCCACATCGATATAACATCGATTAACAGTAATAGAAGGAACGATGAATCTATCCACATCGATATAATATCAATCAACAGTAATAGAATAAGCTATACATCTATCCACATCGATGTAATATCAACTAACAGTAATAGAAGAAGTTATCAGTCTACCCACATCGATAATCCATCATCTAATGACAGACTTTGGCACTACCGCCAATACACCATCTTATGACATCGTGCAATGTGCCCGTGGCGATCCCACCACTAACGGCACTTCTGTCATAAGATTACTCTTCTAATACCTGTAATCTATAACTCAAGAAAACAAGTATATCAATCAATCAATGCAAATATCAATGCAATAAAGTACAGTATGTGATTTAGGGAAACCCAAGTCTAAACCGACTCAAGTCCATCTCCCAATACCACATTGACTTATACATTTTTCTTCATGATCTGACGAAGACGAAGACTCCATTTCACGTCTGTCCATGTCAATATGAATTCACAATATCGAATAGACTGTGTCAATATACAGCTCAGTTCAAAGCCTGTTCTGATTAATATCGAATCAAGACACAATCCAATTCATATCGACAATATCACGATATAATCACAATCAATACTGAGTCTGATCAATATCAATTCATTGATGTTTCGACGGTATGACAATACAATTTCAGTAACCCCGTCAATCCCAACATCACAGATATAATACCAGAGCTCATAATCAATATCGATACTAGTCATAATCTCAATAACAATACATATCTGATATGAATTCTCAGTCACATCGACTCCGAAAATCATAACAATTACATAAACGGTCCGTTTCTCAATCTGACTTCGCTTCTATGATGTCTAGCATGACAAGAACATCATATATGAATCATAGTCAATTCTGACAATAGTCTAATTTCAAAACATGTCAAAACGTAGCAAAACTTACGTCCAGTTGTAGCCTACGTTGATAGAAACTCGGTACTGTACTCAGATTCAAAATCTGACGGACGGATTTCTCACAAAAGGCGTAAGGATTTTATGGGGAATTTCTCGTGCTTCCTTTCTCGTTTATCTTCTTTCTTACAATTCATCATTCACATTTGTATGTATATATGTATATATATATATACATCTCACGCCTGTATACAAACGTGGCTTCTTTATGTTTTGCATGACTCGCGCTCGAGCGGTAAGAAACTACCGCTCGAGCGCGGCAGTTTCTGTCCCAGCATTTCGGCTTTGTACCTTGGCGATCGGGCGGTCAAAATCTACTGCCCGGGCGCCACATCTTCTGCCCGAACTTCCTCGAATTTCACATGTAGTCTTATTTTCGTGTCCCGATTAATCCTTTCATAATCATATCAACTTATATATCAATAATTATAGATTACTAGGATTAAATTTCCAGGCATTACACGGCTGGTTGCCACTGCAAATTATCATGCAGTTGAAAACTTTACATTTTTCCACCGTGTCCATGACATCTTTTTTCATAGTAGTCCATAAAAACCCATCTGACAAGGCCATTTGTGTTAGAGCCATGCTGCCCAGATGATTTTCACAACCCTCATGAATTTCTCGCAACATATAATTGGCCTCATCATCTCATAAACATTTTAAGAAAGGTCTGGAGAAAGAACTCTTGTACAAAGTGTTGTCTAGAAGGACAAAACGGAGAGACCTTCTCTTGATGTCTCATTCTTTTGTGTTCAATAGGAGGTGTCCCTTGGGTCAGATATTGATGAATATAATATCTCCAATCTTTTTCTTTTGTTTCTGTCCTGGTCTTCTCGGTTTTCTTTATCTGAGAGACATAACTCTTGGATGACATCTGAGTTGTGGGGTCAACTCAAAAAACTACCCATTTTTTCCAATTGATCTACTTTCCCATTATCCGTTCGGGAGACATGCTGAATAGTGAGCTCGACAAACGCTTCCCCGACCCGGTTGAAGGCTTGGGAATACTTTACCATCTTGTCATTCTTCACTTCAAATTCCCCATTACTTTGATGAATCACGAATGATGCGATCGTGGTTGATCAAGTTCCAAAGAAGGCATGAGATTCGTTAGAGCTGCTTGAAGGACCTATAACGAGGGGACGAAACAAGAAGTTTAAAGAAGCACTTCAAGGACTCGTGGTGAGCTACCAAATTATAGGAGTTTGGGGAACATGGCAACAATGTTGGAGGTCATTGGAACATCATTCAAGTACTAAATGATCAAGAGGACAGTAGCTGATGAGAATCCAAGTACGAATGAATAGCAAGCACGAATATAGAAATCGCACCCTCAATTCAATAACAAACAAGGATCTATTATGTTGTCCCGATCTTTTGAAACAAGTAAAGATTTGTAATATTCACCTCTAAGTGATTAACACTTAGCAACAAATATCAACGATGATAACAATCGAATTTCGTACGAACCTTCAAAGAACTTGTTTTGACAATCCGTGCGAAGAACAATCGACAAACGCCACAAAGATGAAAATCTTTGATAAATTTGATTTGGTTTTCTTCTTGTGAAGAACAAAGCTAAAAGCTTTGAAAATTGAGAAAAACTCAAACAATTTTCATATCATTCAATGTATCTCGTTTTTGCAATAATACAATCATTATATAATAATATCATAACAAGAAAGTAGTGTGAAAAGGCTAAACAAAAGTGTCTAGCAATTTTGACACGGAAGTCCAGACCGCGGGTGCGCTGCAGACTGGACCGCGGGTGCGGTACAGTCTCGGGAAAAAAAATAAATTTTTTTTTTTTTTTTTTATAAAACATGACCGCGGGTGCGGCCCTGTTTTGAGCGCGGGTGCGGTGCTGCTTCGGCGAATTTCATCTTGGAGCGCGGGTGCACTCCCTGTTGGAGCGCGGGTGCGGTTCTGCTTCGACCATGACCACTTGAATAACATTCCAAAAACCTCCAATATTATTCCCATGATTCCCAACCTCCTCTAATTTAGATATCCAACTTGTAGGACTTTCTTGATAGCTCATCAGGAGTCCTTGAAGTGCATCTTTAAACTTCTTGCTTCTTCCCCTCGTTATAGGTCCTTCGTTATATTCTTTGTTGAACTCCACCACTTGCTTGAATATGCTTGATTCATCATCTTTTATCACAATCAAGCTTGAAAGTCTGAAGCAACAACACATCTTAAATCTTCCCCCAAACGTTTGCACACGGTGCCTAGCCAGATTCATATCAGTAGCACCTACGAAAAATCTCGCGCACCCGCGTGCAACGCATAACAGTACAAAAGCTGCCACACACCTGCATGAGAACACGCGAACCCGCGCGCACCATACTGCCCAAAAGTGAAGAAAAAGGGAACTTAATTTTTGATATCTTTTTTTTTTGTAAACATATATGAAAATTTTTATGCATTATCTAACACATTATTGAGTTTATACAAAATATTTTTGTGAGTTTTCTCTCAAACATTTTCAAAGCCTTGTTTTGTTCAAACAAAATCAAACTTATCAAAGATTTAATCTTTATGACGTTTATCGATTGTTTTCACACAGATTGTCAAAAAAAAGTTCTTTGAAGGATCATTTGAATTTCGATTGTTATTTTTTTTGAATATTTGTTGCTAAGTTCTTTGTAGCTTAGAGGTGAATATCACAATTCATTATTTGTTTCAAAATATCGAGAAAACACTACATTCTTTATTTATCGAATCGATGGTGTGACTCCATTTTTGAGCGCGTTTTCTTTTCGTGTTTGAAGAATCGTATCATTTTGTATCAAAGCTTCTGGTTCCTTTTCTATTCAAGTAAGTACACCGCTTTTATTATCAGATCTAAATTAATTCTTCGTTTGTTTCCAGATCTGGTTTGTTAAATCGTTCTTGACTTTCATGAATTTTGTGATTCTCGAAAATTTGGCGAGTCGTGATTTTTTTTTCGAGTTGCACGAAACATCCTTGTGCAATACCCAAAAAAATACAAAAATTTTAATTTTTTGCTATAATTTGGTTTTGTGATTTTTTTATATTCTCTTTTGTGAGTCATATTCAAGTGTCTCTCATAGTTAAAAAAAATTTCAAATTTCTTGACTTTGCGCAATCCAAGTGAGACAGCTGCAAGTGTCCACGAGTTGAATCTGATAAGTTTGATATATACAAATACAAAGCTTGAGTGTACCTTCGAGAAAACTCTCAAATTCAAGTGAAAATACTTGAGTGCGAGCGTTATTTCTTTGGAGAGACTAGTGACTATTTGAAGTGAGGAGAGAAAAATATAGGAAATACGACTGAATTTTCTTTGGAGTGACCCTGAGAATTCGAGTGAGAAATATCTTTTTATTCTACAACGTTTCTTACAGGTACAATGTCTGAAAGAAAAAATGGAGAAAGAGGTAGGAGATGATGCAAACCAAGGACTTTATAATATTCCAAATGGAGGTGTTGTTCGGTCATTTCAGTAGGATGATGAGGACCTAGTTGGAGCCCTTACATGAGAGGTCGGATAGGCTTTAGGGTAGTACTAGTGGAGTAGGTCAAAACTTAAGAATGTGGGTAGAAGCGAATACGAGGATGGGTTTGATATGGTCGGCGACTACGAGAGCCAAAATGAGACTAGGGGAAGGAACAAGGGTGATAGAGGATCTTGGAGAGGAAGAGGTGAAGTTGTACAAAGTAGGTACCACAATGGTAACAAGGAAGATGGAAATTTGTGTAGCATTATTATGAAGATTCCGTCTTTCCACAGTAAATCTGACCCAAAGGCTTATTAAAATGGGAAAAACGAGTAGAATTTGTTTTCGACTATCACCACTACTCCGAACTCAAAAAGGTTAAGTTGCTGGTGGTTGAGTTTGTAGATTATGCTCTTATTTGGTGGTATCAACTACTGACCACTAAGAGAAGATTTGGCAATGAGAGACCTACTTGGGTTGAGATGAATAGTGTCATGAGGAAGAGGTTTGTGCATATAATCACTACTATAGAGAGATGTTTAAGAGGTTACAAACTTTGAGACATGATGTAAAGAGTGTCGAGGATTACTATAAAAAGATGGAAGTAGTCATTATTATGACAAATATAGAGGAGTATCGAGAGGCTACTATGGCTCGTTTTCTAGGTGGATTAAACAGGGAAATTCAAGATCAAGTGGAGCTTAGATACTACTTGGATCTAGACGAGATGGTACAAATTACGATAAAGGTGGAGAAACAACTCAAGAGGAGAGGAAATGTGATTTTTGTACTTGGATCTAATCACAATTCGAGTTGAATGTTTGTATGTTAATTTAAATAAATGTGATTTTTGTACTACCAAACTTGTTTTCCTTGGTTTCTTAGTAAGCTCACAGAGCATACAAGTTGATGAATACAAGGTAAGTGCTGTTCGAGATTGGTTAGTGGCTACTACTATTAGCCAAGTTCAAAGTTTTCATGGTCTTGCAAGCTTCTATAAGAGATTTGTAAAAGATTTTAGCACATTTGTGACACCGATGATGGTAGTGATTAAGATGAATGTCCCATTCTATTGAGGCAAGGAGCAAGAGAAGTCTTTTAATGAGATTAAACAAAAATTAATTAATACTCCTTTACTTGTTTTGCATAACTTTGCTATTATCTTTGAAATTGAATGTGATATTTCAGGTGTAGGTATTGGGGGAGTCTTGATGCAAGGAAAACGACTAGTGGCATATTTCGTAAGAAGCTTAATGGAGGAGCGCTGAATTATCCAACATATGACAAATAGCTATATGCGCTTGTGAGGACTCTTGAAACATGACATCACTACTTGAGGCATAAAGAATTTGTGATTCATACAGATCATGAATCTCTAAAGCACATTAAATGCAACAAAAGTTGAACGAGAGGAATGCTAAATAGGTGGCGTTCATGGAGACATTCCCCTACATAATCAAGTATTAACAAGATAAGGAAATTGTAGTGGCCGATGCACTATCACGGAGGTATGTTCTAATCTCTACCTTGGAATCAAAAATTTTGGGGTTCGAACATGTGGGAGAGTTATATGTGTTGGATGAGGACCTCAAGGAGGTATTTGAAACTTGTATTCATGGTACTCATGACAAATTTTATTTGCATAATGGTTTCTTATTTGGAGAAGATATATTGTGCATTCATAAATCTTCAATTCTAGAATTACTTGTCAGAGAGAAACATGAAGGTAGTTTAATGAGACACTTTGGTGTGGCTAAAACTTTGAGTGCTTTGTATGAACATTTCCATTGACCACATATGAAGCGTGATATTGAGCGTGTATGTGAAAAATGCATAACATGTCAACAACCTAAGTCTATAACACAACCACGTGGATTGTATACACAACTTTATATCCCTTGTGAACCTTGGATTCATATTTATATGGACTTAGTTTTGGGTTTGCTTATAACTAAAAAGGGGAGGGAGGGATTCAACATTTTGTGTTGTTGATAGATTTTCAAAAATGCACATTTTATTGCATGCTATAAAACTGATGATGCATCTAACATTGCAGACTTGTTATTTAGAGAGATCGTTAGGTTGCATGGTATGTTTAGGAAAAATTGTGTCTGATCGTGATGTTAAATTTTTGAGTTACTTTTGTAAAACATTATAGGCTAAACTTGGCCCGAAATTGTTTTTATACTACCTGTTATCCTCAAACAGATGGAAAAACTGAGGTTGTTAATACGACTTTAGGAACACTATTGCGTTTAATTATTAAAATAATTTGAAAAATTGGGAAAATGCTTGTCATTTGTTGAGTTTTTTAATAATCGTATTGTGCATTCTACTACAAATTATTCACCATTTGAGATTGTTTATGGTTTTAACCCTTTAATTCTTTTGGATTTGATATCTTTACCTGTGAGTGAAAGGTTAAACATGGATGGCAAAAAGAAGGCTGAATTTGTTAGGAGTATGCATGAAAGGGTCAAGGCTAATATTGAGAAGAATAACTCGCAATACACAAAGAAAGCCAAATACGGGAAGAAAAATGTGGTGTTTGAGAAGGGAGATTAGGTGTGGTTGTACCTACGGAATGAAAGGTTTCCAGAGAAGAGACGTTCAAAGCTCATTGTTGGAATATTATAGGTTTCAGAGTTTGACAAATTAATATTAAAGGAACTGAAGAATCCAGGTGATTGAACAGACACAACTGAAAACTTCGCTTTGAACTGAACTGAAAAACCTTATCAACTAAAGTTTTCGTAACTGATAGGAAATCGGTTACAACTAATAATTCCCAGCTGAACTAATCAGCCGATCAGTTGATCTCTCATCAATAGGCATCTACATCAGTTAAAAGATTAGTAGAACAGTCTAACAGGTTGTACCAAAGCAGAACAGTTGTATTAGAACAAGGCAGTTTGAAAAGCTTGTACTACTCTCAGATAAATTTATTACACGACGAATCAACAGATAATTGTCATTAAATGAGCACTAAATGCATTTTGATAGGATCAGTTAATCGAATAAAGAGTGTTTAGAAGGGGGGGGGGGTTGAATAAACACTCCTCGAATTTAAAATATTCTTCGACAATATAAATTCAGTTTTGTTACAAACTGAAACTGAATATCCCGTCGGTCAATAACAATTAGTTAAACTGAATAAAACAGTTATGGAAAACTAACTGACTGAAAGATAGAGTATCTAACTGAAAATGATAACTGAATTAATGACACAACAATTTGTTTCTGGATGTTCGGAGAATTGAATAACTCCTACGTCACCCCTTCTATCACGAAGATAGGATATCACTAAAAGACTTTGATCAAATACACGACACTGTACTGACCCACTTCAGTTTGGGCTTATCACTTTGCCAAAACTGAAACTCTTAGCATACAACACTTTTATAGATCGTAACTGATCTTTAGCACAACTTAGAAAATCTATCAACAATTACAAAGTGCTATTTAAGCTCAAGAATGTAGTCTTGAATACTATTGATATGACTAATAAGCGTGAGCTTTGATTTCTGATTGTGAGTAGATATTTTTGCAACGTAACAGCAAGTAGAATGAGATAACTGAAAGTCGGTAGTACTTCAGTTGCTGCCTTCGACTATTTATAGGCTCTCTTCTCAACGGTAACATTAAAGAATGTTGGAATATTCTAACCGTTGATTGCCACGTCGATATATTCTGACAATCGTACACTGTTCATTCTGCAATGCGGCGTTCCACTACTAGTTGCAGGTATATGTACTATTTTGTCTGTTGTCGCTTTCAACTGATGACGTGTACAGTGAGAGATCAGCTGGTAACGAATCAGTTGCCGAGAATGAACTTCAGTTGAATAGAACAGTTGACTAATGTTCAGCAGATGACGTGTTCAGTTGATGATCAGTTCAGTTGCTGAGTTCAGTTGGTAAGTCTTTTTGTCAAAACACCGGAATTAAGATTCCAACACATTTAATATGACCGTTGAGATCAAAGAATATATATAGCTGAACGAATCAGTTGAAATAACGTGTTGGTCGAGCTTTTAAAAGCGAATATTCAAAGTAATCAAATTAATCATTTGCGATACACTATATTCTTAAGATTTCTGATCGCATTCTCAAGCTCTACATTCATTGTATTTATCAGTAGCATTCAGGCTACGAATTAGAGTATATTTCAGTTTTACAAACTGTATAGGAAGTGTCATACTAAGAGTTTGAGTTTGGCAGTGTGTAAGAACAACTGAAGTGGATTATTACAAACTATTGTAATACATCAAAGTCTTTTAGTGAAATCTTATCATTGTGATAGAATGGGTGTCGTAGGAGCATTTGAAGTCTCTGAACATCCAGAAAATTTCTCATGTTCATTTTAGTTATCAGCTATATCCATTTAAAGTATTCAATCTATATTTTAGTCTTTTTCCGCACTTGTTTAAGTTAACTGATTTATATTGACACACAATATTCTCGGATCAGTTCCTCACAGAACTGATTCATACTTTTAAAAAATAGTTTTAAAAGCTAAAGTGTTTATTAAACCCCCTTTCTAAACACTTTAACCACCCAAACCGATCCTAACAAGTGCTATCAGAGTTGTTAATCTTGTTTTGAATATTTTCACGCTCAAAACTGATGAGAAACACCATGTCTTCTTTCAATAAAATTAATATGTCTTTTTGAAAAGAATTCGATGACTGAAAGATAAGAATGCAGGCTCATCTATCTGCTCAGGACGATGATATGTGGTACATCATCACAGACAGACCAATGAAAATCGTGAAAATCAATAATGTTCTTGCTCTGACTGATGGAACACCACACCGGATAGAGAAGCCACGAGATGAGTGGACTTCTGAAGACAAAAGAAAAGTCAACCTGGATAATATAGCCAAAGACATTCTATACAAGACTCTAGACAAGAACACCTTCAGCAAGATCAGGATGTGCAAAACAGCCAAAAAAACTTGGGAAAGGCTGATCCAGCTATGTGAAGGAAACGAGCAAAAAAAAAAGAACATGCTGTCTGTTGCTATTATAACTGCGTAAAAATGAAAGCTGGGGAATCCATGAATGAATTTGATGAAAGATTAAGCAATATATTAAATGAACTGAATACACTTGGAAAAGCGCACTCAAATAAAGAGATTGCTCTAAAACTGATGCGAGGTCTTCCCAAGAAATAGGATGTAAAGACCATGGCAATGAGGGAATCTAAGGACTTGAACAAGGTGGAACTGCACGATCTATTTGCAGACTTAAAAGCTTATGAATTTTAAATGCAAACCAGAGAAGGCGAATCAACCATTCCACCAGTTACAACTGCCTTAAGTGCAATAAAACTGGAACCATCAGTTTCAACAAAGAAGTCAGTAGAACAATTAAGCAGTGACGTCATGTTATTGTTTCTAAGAAAATTTGGAAAATTCATAAGAAAGAACCAAGGCTCGTATCAAAGAAACTATCAAAGGAATGAACCCAAGGAGGAATCAAATGCATGTTTCAAATATGGAAAACCGGTCACTTCATTGCTGACTATTCAAAGCTCAAAAAGGATGTAGAAGATCTGTTGAAAAGGGTAAAAAGTCTTTCGAGCACAGAAAAAGGTTCTGGGATGAAAATAAGTCATCTAGAAAGAAGCATGAAGCTCTGGTAGCGGAAGAAAACAAGTCTAAGTGGGCTGACTCAGATAGTGAAGCATCTGAAACTGAAGGTTATAGCAGTTCGAGAGATGAAGAAGAGGTAAAGTGCCTCATGATGCTGAGCTGGAATTCTGCAGTGATCAAGTATTCAATTTCAGCTCCACTGACTTTACCAAAGAAGAGATTATCTCTGCACTTCATGAAATGATAAATAAGTACCGCAAACTGTCATTAAATATTTAGAACTGAAAGAATATGGAGTTGAGGCTTTTACAATAATATTCTTGATATTATATATGTTATGGTGGGTGGTGTGAATTATCTTTTTGATTATATTATTATAAAAAATTTAGAAATTTAAAAAATATATATATTGTTACTTTATATATTATGTGAAAATAAGAATAATAATAAAAACACATATAAAGCAAGATGATCCCTCAAAGGACATAACTGATATTATCAAATTAGTTGAAAGCTTAAAACGTAGAAGAGGAGATTGCTGAACTAAAAGCTAAAAAGAAGAAAGCGATATATTAATTCAGCAGCTAAGAGTTGAAAACTCTAAATTGACTGAAATAATTCAAGCTTGGAACAAGTCATCGGTTACACTGACTAAAATGCAGGGTTTGCAAAAACCAGTGGGAGATAAAACTGGTCTGGGCTTTGGTAGCCAAGATGAACCTCAACTAGTGGCACAATTCCAAAACTGAACACAGACAAAGTAAAATATATTCACTTTGTCAAGTCAGTTATGGTACATAAGAAAAAACAACTGAAAAATCAGTTGAGAATATGAACAAGGCACGACAAGATGGAATTGGGTATAGTCCCAAAAGTACAGTCGAATCAAATAATTGGTCATCCAAAAGGTCTGGTTTGCCAAAATAAGATCAGCCAGAAACTGCTATTACAATTATTATAATAGCAAGTCTGTTCAGAAGCGATACCAAATGAGCAATAAGAATAAAATATCTCAAACACATGTTGTATGTTTCCCACCGTATTCACAAAACAAACACAAATTAGGAAAGGTTGTTTGGAGCACAAAAACTGGTAGATCAGTTCGATTGATATAAATTTGGGTTCCTGCAGGATTAACCAGTTCTGGACCCAAATAGATTTGGGCACCAAATTAATTTATCATTTGTGATTGCAGGTTATAGGTAAAATGATCAAAGATTCAGTTTGGTACTTGTACAGTAGATGTTCAAGACATATTATTGGAAATGACGAACTGATAGCCCAACTGATCAAATATCATGGACCTAAGATCAGCTTTGGTTATGCTTCTCAAGGTAAAACCGTGGGTAAGGGTAAGGTTAACCATGGTAACATAACCATCAATGATGTAATACTTGTTGATAACTTAAAATATAATTAATCACCATAAGTCAATTATGTGATAACGATTATTCAGTAGAATTCAGTAAGCATGCATGTTAAGTCAGAAATGCTACTGGTGAGTTAAACTTAACAGGAAACAAATGTGGAAACACATACAAATAAGTTGGAACAATCCATCTGATAAACCACTTTGCTTAATAGCCTCTAATCAATCTCAGTATAGGCTATGACATAAGAGATCAAACCACCTAAACTTCAAAACCATTGCACAACTGAGCAAACACGAGCTGGTAACTGGTTTGCCCAAAAGTGATTTCTCAAAAGACAAAATTTTTTCAGCTTGTCAGTTCGGAAAGCAAGCTAGATCCTCTTTTAAAAACAAAGGTAGTAAATCTTCACCCGATGCTTAGAACTGATGCATATAGATTTATTCGGTCCAATACCAATCATGAGCTTAGGGAGAATGAAATACACTCTCGTGATTGTTGATGATTTCCCAAGATTTACTTGGGTCATGAGCATAGGGGAAATGAAATACACCACAACAGAATGGTGTAGCAGAATGAAGAAATCAAACTCATAAGGAGGCAACAAGAACAATGCTAGCTGATTCGGGTATCTCTCAAAGATTTTGGGTAGAAGCAGTTACCACCACGTGTTACACTCAAAACAGATCAATGATTAACAAAAATCATTCGAAAACCCCATATGAGATTGGCATGGTAAGAAAAGCGTGGTTTCCTACTTTAAAATCTTCGGGTGTAAGTGCTTTATTCATAAGAATGGTGAAAATCACTAAACAACAATCGATGTTAAATCGAAAGAAAAATTATTTATAGGATATTCATTTGTTGGCAAAGAATATAAAATTTTCAATAAACGAACTCTAAAAATGTTGAAGAATCCATATATGTTGTATTTGATAAAAATGTGCTAACTGATAAGCCAACTGTTCAGTTGAGCGGATAAAGAAGATGACAATGGAGAAGAAAATCATATCGCCAAAAAATTTCTCAGAGACCAGAAACAGAAGTGGTGGAACCACTAGTTGGATAAAATACAGCTCTTAAAAATTAGTTTGAAGATCAGTCAGAAAATATTCAGTGACAAACTGATATAATTGCAACTGAAGCAGAAGAACTTGGGCAATTACGAACTGACCAGAATTGCAAATAATTCAAGCAGATCCAAATTACAAATGGAGCAGAAATCATCCTCAAAATTTGATAGTAGGTAATCCATTTGATCCGGTGAAAACCAGAAATCAGATGTTGAATTTTTTTATTCATTCTGCCTTCGTATCACAACTGGAACCGAAAAAAACTGAAGAAGCTCTAATTGATCATAGTTGGATCACTGCTATGCAAAAAGAGCTTAATCAGCTCACACAGAATAATGTCTGGACATTAGTTCTAAGACCCTGTTTGAAATCTATTATAGGTAATGGGTATACCATAATAAACTGAACGAAGACGGTTCATTTTGGCCCAATTAAGCACGATTGTTCGCAAAAGGATACATGTAAGAGGAAGGAATTGATTATGACGAGACCTATACTCTATTTTCTAGAGTGGAAGCAATCATAATATTCCTAGCCTACGCATCCTACAAAAATTTCAAAGTATACCAGATGGACGTCAAAAGCGCATTTCTAAATGGTCAGCTGCAAGAAGAGATGTATGTAGAAAAACCTCCACGTTATGTTAACTACTTACTCCCTAATCATGTTTATCATCTCAATAAAGCATTATATGGTCTGAAACAAGCTCTTCGAGCTTGGTATGAGACTTTATCAAAGTTCTTGGTCGATCACAAGTTCATAGTGGGAAAAGTTGACAAAACATTGTTCAAATTCACCAAGAAAGATTATTTATTAATTGTCCAAATCTATGTTGACGATATCATATTTGGGTCAACTAACTTTGAATTATGTGATAAGTTTGCTAAGCTGATGCAGGAGAAATTCGAGATGAGCATGTTGGGTGAATTGACATTCTTCTTAGGCTTGAAAGTGAAGCAAGTAGAAACTAGTATCTTTATCGGTCAAACCAAATATACGAAGGAATTGCTAAAGAAATTTGGCATGGAATCATATTTTGCTACATCCACTCCCATAAGCTCATCAATTAAATTAGATAAATAAGAAGAGGGAATATCAGTTGAGATGGCTATACAGAGGTTATAATACGTTTTCTATTTTACCTAACTGCTAATCATCCTGATATTATGTTTGCTGCCTATTTATGTGGTAGATTTTAGGCTAATCCTAAACAATCGTATTTCCTAGCTGTCAAACGTATATTAAAATATCTAAAAGGCACACAAAATGTGGGCTCATGGTATGCTAAGGACTCATCTTTCAACTTAGTTGGAAATTCATATGCAAACTATGTTGGATGTAAGCTTGATTGCAAAAGTACAAGTGGATTATGCCAGTTTTTAGGGGACAGACTGATCTCATGGTTCAACATAAAGCATACATCTACTTCCACAACTGAAGCTAAATATTTAGCTGTTGGAAGTTTTTGTGCCTAATTGCTCTGTATTCAGCAGCAACTGAAAGATTATGGAGAACTAGCTGAAGAGTCACGGATCTTCTGCGACAACACCAGCTCCATTGCAATTACATATAGTCCAGTTATTCATTCTAGAACTAAGCACATTGATGTCAGACATCATTTCATCGGATACCACACTCACAAGAAGAATATCAGACTGGAGTATATCTCAACTGAACAAAAAGCAGCAGACATATTCACAAAACCTCTACCGGACGCTAAGTTTTCTTATTTCCAAAATATACTTGGATTATTGATTTAACTTATCTCTTTAACATTTTAATATTTTATTTACTTCCACAATTTAGTGTTGGAGAGAATGAAAAAGAAATCTTGAACGAAATGCATAATAAAGAAAATAAACTTTTATTTCATTAAATTAATTTAGCCCTAATGTTCGTGCTTTTACATCATATATTTTCCTATCTACAACATCCCTCCATAAGGACATCCAGCGGCCATCCCGTCGGTGCTGGTCTTCAAGAATTGATATGAGAAGGCAATCCTTCTATGAACCTTCTGCTCCTTGAAGAGCATCAGGAGTTAGACACCTTCATCCTTGAAGATGTTAGCATTACGGAGGACGCCTAGACGGCGTTGATGTTTCCTCTCCATTACCACAAGCTTCCTTGTGGCAACAGGTCCGCTACAAGGGAGACCTATCTCCCTGTAGAACTGTAGCTCGAGGAGCTTAGACCAGGTTAATAGCGTCTTCTCCAAGACACTGTCCTCATATTTTTGTTTTCGTCTGGCCACTATGGCTCGTTGAAACTCTTGAGCAAGATCTGGTTCAAAAGAACTGCTAGCTCCATCCATATTTTACTTCGTCAAAAATTTGTTTAAAGAATCTCAAGTGATTTCATCCTTCAACTGTTTAATATTATTTATTGACTCTAACCATATGAAGGGTTGCACTCATTATGGTGACTTTGAAGTGACAAGAGAATGCAAAAAGGCTTCCATCATCCGCCGATTGCTCAACTTCCAAGGATATGATCACTTAACTTTGCAGTATGTTCAATTTAGGAGGAATATCGAATTTAAGCATGTCAACTGATAAGAAAATTAATCAGTCGCTCATTAACTAAACTGCACCAGTTTCGAACTGATTAGTTAGTATCTGAATAAATTGACCTTATCCCATATATTGAAAAATCTTAATTCGTGTTAAAATTCCTTGATTAAATTCATGACCAAGAAAAATTTACTCATTTAAATTTTATAATTTCAAATGTTTATTAGTTTCATATAAACCATTTTCACTAGTTATTAAAGGCTAATTATCGAATAATCCTACTTATTTGATCAAAACCTCGCACGGACTGCTAAGTGTCCAAAATTTTGAAAGGCCGTGGATATACATTGAAACCGCCTCTCAGAAAGTGCCTCATCATTTTCAAAATTTAAAATTTCGTACTCTCAAAGCAAATTACTCGCAAACTTATCTTTTTCCAGCAAAACTCAAATCAAATGGCATCGCAGATTCCTGCTTACTTTTCCAACACAGTTGCAGTCGATTTTGAATTAATATTTGCTCATTCTGAAGAATCGGTTCAGATCGTCTTTGAGAAGATCGAAACATCTGATTTTTGCACTTTTCTAGGGTTATCAACCTAAGAAATCTAATCTGCTGAAATCATCTCCATCTACGAATCAAGCTCGATCACAACTGATGGGAAGATTCACATGAAGGTAAATGATAACATTCTGATTGTGGATGAAGATTTCTTCATAAACTTGTTTCAGCTGCCAACTGAAGGCTCTCAAGTTTCTCAAAGGTCTCAGCTGCTGTAATTGAGGAAAGGTAGACTACTTTATCTACAAATGCGGACAAGATCAAAGTGTCTGATCTAAAAAAAGAACTGAAGCCAGAATACCAACAACTGGCAGATATTGTTGCCAAGGGTCTTCTAGCATAGGCCGATCCTTTGCTGCCCTAACCATTGAAAAATTTCAAGCTATGATTGCCATTTTCAAAGGGATAAAGATGAACTGGTCATCAATCCTCTTCTCAATTCTGAAGAACATGATTCAAACTTCAAAGCAGTCCAAAGGCTTCGCACTTCAGTTGAGCAGGCTCATTGAGATCTCAGGGATACCTTCAGTACCCTACTCTTCACTCATCAAATTTAAGATATTTGCAGCCTCCAAAGTTCATCTAAAGAAGAATGGGGTTACCAAATCAATAGCAAAGGTTAAGAAAACTGACAAGATAAAACCAGCTGTTGCCCCCAATTCTAAAAGAAGACTGAATCTTTCCACCAATGACTCGGAGAAGACTCCTTCTCCTGTCTTGATGAAGAAACCCGGGTCGAGAAGACCAAACCTACTGCTACTGCTGGAGCTCTTCCTGAGTTCCGATTTTTGCCTTGCGAAGCCCAACAACTGCTCTCAGCTGTTCCTCTTTAGTCAGTTCAACCAATTGCCCAACCAAAGCGACTGCACTCGTTCACCCCTCTACTATCATAAATTATTTTGGGGAAAATCCAAAACTGATAGCAGTCCAAGCTCATCTCAAAACAGTTGTTCGTCCCACAATTCTACCTCAAGCTAGCCCAAAAGGAGTAATCGTCATAGAATCTGTGGACACAACTAATTTGACAATAGATTTGCCTCATGTTTTAACTGATACAAAAGGCAAAGAAAAGCTGATTGAGAAACCAAGATCCAAAAATTCCATTCAGACTCAAATTGATATTCTCATGCAAGATATCAATGAGCATGCTGAACGAAAGCTGGACCGCTTCAACGAATGGGTGAACTTTTGCACCGTCACCCTTGCCAAGAAGCTAAAGAAGAAGAAGGTTTTGAAGAAATTCATCTCCTTAGAATCAATTGTCATGAAGGCTATTAAATCTGCTACAGTCGCCTACTTGAACATACATAACTTCATCATTTTGCGTAGAGATATGATTCAATGCAAGTGACTCATAACATAATCGCCTGATCAGACTAAACCATAGTACTGGGATGACAGAGACGTATCCACTGCCACATACATGAGATCCTCGTTCATAATTTAACAGGCTGATTGGTCCTCGTTCATGATTTAACGGTTTCCCATCTCGTCTAAACCCGTTCATAATTTAACGGGGTGGGTTGGTCCCCGTTCATGATTTAACGCTTTCCAACCCATACATAAATTGGTGACAAGACATTTAGCATACCTCAAAAACTTGAAAATATTTTTTTGCACGTCAAAATACTTACTTAGCGTCGAGGGATTTATTGGACTTCGATTGGGGCTGTTGCTGCACATATTAACATGAATTCACATGCTTAATTTGCATAACTTAGACGTAGGTACACATGCTCACCACCAAACTCCATAAAGAACTTAAGACGTTCTAAACCACTCGGAAATTGACCTCATTTAAATCATCGTACTAACCCAAGACATGAAACTCCAAAGACACGATAAAATTCTCCCAAAACATGAAGTACACGGACCCCGTGCCCGGGTCCGTGTATGAGTCCGTGTAGGTGCGCAAGGGAAATGCTCGGGAAATAGAAAGGACACGACGCCATGCCCAGGTCCGGCTCTGGGTCTGTGTCGGTGCGCAAGAAGAAATTCTCGGAAAGAAGTGGGGACACGGACCCCGTGCCCAGGTCCGGCTCCGGGTCCGTGTTGGGTCGCAAAAATGGCATTAATAAGAAACGAAGGCATGGATCCCGTGCCAGGGTCAGTGTCCGGGTTCGTTTACCTGCGCGACTTTCAAACTCACGAAAATCCAATACACGCAATGCTTATCATCCTAGACTCGATTGTACGGACCATGAACCGACATCCCGAGACCCATCCTAGCATTCCATAACATCGAGCCAAATTCGCACAAACACCCAAAGCAATGACGTCCACCCTTCGATACACACAATTCAAAAACGTGGCAACTGAAACCAACTCGTTTCTTACGAGTTCTAATGCATTCGAGTGCCTATCGACACTAAACGACATATCAAATAACATCCCAACATCATACTAAGCATACCTAGACGCAGCAGCGATCACCCGTCGATTCCCAACGAAGCCTGCAACAATAAAATCTCAAGAACACATCAATACATAATTTTCTGAAAACGCAGTTTGTGCAGTCCCATGAAAAACGTCATAACTCATTCAATTTTTATCCAAATATTTCGAATTTACTGTCAAATCGAAGATATCAAAAAGTTCTACAATTTTTGTGTTGAAAGTTTTCTCAGAATCACGACCGAAAAATCGCAGTATTTAAAAAGACAGTAAAAACGAGTTTTCAGATCTAAAATTATTTCAAAACTGATCCCAACCAATTTCCGCTCAAACGACGAACGTCACACATGAATTTTTACGCATAAAAATAACACAACACATAATATGATGAGATCGATGCAGAAATAACAGAATATACGTGCCTTTGATATTTAAAATATATCGTAACGACGATACCGAAGCGGAGATGGCATGAGGATTGATCCGGGACGAACCTGGCGCTAAAATCTTGTAATAAAATTCATGAAAAGTTGCTGGAAATTTTCAGAGAGTGGGGCGGCTGCTCTTGATTCTTAGAACCCTCTGATTTTCTCTTTAAAAAAAAATATAAAATCTGAATGTGTGTGTTATACGGTATTTAGTGTGTGTTTGTGTGTGTGAGCGTGTGTTTGGGTAGGAAATGTGTATGCGTGTGTTTGGGTAGGAAATAAGGGAGAATTTTGGTTTAATTACTTCCTTAATCAAAATAATTAAAGTATTATCTCCCTATTAACCTCTAATTAAAACCTTTAATTAAAATAGAACACACAAAATGCTAATTTAAAATGTTTCAAACTCTTAAATCAATAAATAAATAAATTAGGCTTTAAAATACTAACAACCTAATAAATTAGTTAAAATACCCCAACCTCAACTTAAAATAAAATTCTGCATTTTAAATTGCCAAGACCGCCACCTGTCTCTCTCTCGATCCCGTCTCGAATAATCGCCTGAAACATGAAACTTGAAAAACATTTTAACGTGGATATCATGAACATTAAAATAATACAATTTAAATAAATCATGCATCACTAGAAATCATTTTAAGCTTTAATAAAATATTTAACAATTAAATAAATGCATGGGTTATACGTGTACTGAGTTTGGGCACTACAAAGATATTGCTCCATAACAGCTTGCAGTTGTGGAATACTCTCAGAAGGGAAAGGGGAAAGAAAAAGTTTCTATTGAATAATTTTCTCCTGAAAGATCCCTCGACGCCGATTTAATGCTGGAGACCATAGTTTCATAACTAAGCAATCTTGGTTCAAGCATCAATCATATCAAATCTACTCAACTATTGCATTCTTTAAGACTGGATACCTTGAAAGAACATACAATAAAGGACTTAAACAAACTGACCAAAGATGGGGTTGTTCTTTTTGATTCAATTGAAAAGATCAAAAGAGAATTGGTTACAATTTTTGTTCTGTTTACTTCACAAGACCAACTCATCAATCGCATTGATTTTGTTCATACCAGTCTCTCTAAAATGATTGACTCACTGCAACAACAACTTGCTGAAATGTCTGCTCAAGTAAGTTCAGCATTCCTAATCTTCACAAGAATGGCCGATGTTGACAAAAAAGGGGAAGAATAGTAGACAAAGGCAGCATGAGCAAGCAGCATGAAGAGAAATGAACTAGACAAACTAGCTGATAAAGGACCAGCTGAGAAGAAATCAAAGAAATAATTTCTAAAGTGTCTCAAATCAGTTGATTAGTCTGGAAACTTAATTTTTATTTGAAATGTTTGTAAGAATCTGTACTTACCTCTTTCAAATCAATAAAAATTGTCATTGCTATATATGTACGAATCTGTACATTATATTATCTACAAACCTAAGTTTTGTTAAACATCGAAAATAGATAAATTGTTGGAATATTATAGGATTCGGAGTTTGACAAATTAACATTAAAGTAACTGAAGAATCCAGCTGATTGAATAGACGCAACTGAAGACTTCGCTTTGAACTGAACTGAAAAACCTTATTAACTGAAGTTTTCGTAACTGATACAATTGATAATGCATAGCTGAACTAATCAGTTGATCTCATCAGTAGGTGTCTACATCAGTTAAAAGATCAGCAGAACAGTTTGATAGGCCGTGCCAAAACAGAACAGCTGTATCAGAACAAGGCAGTCTGAAAATCTTGTACTACTGTCAGATAAAGCTACTACACGACGAATCAATGGATAGTTGTCATTAAATGAGCATTAAATGCATTAAAATGACCGTTGCGATCAAAGACTACATATAGCTGAATGAATCAGTTGAAAGAAGGTGTTGGTCGAGCTTTTAAAAGTGATATTCAAAGTAATCAAATCAATCAGTTGCGATACACTATATTCTCAAGATTTCTGATCGCATACTCAAGTTCTACATTCATTGTATTTATCAGTAGCATGCAGGAAACAAATTAGAGCATATTTCAATTTTACAAACTGTATAAGAAGTATTATGCTAAGAGTTTCAGTTTGACAGTGTGTAAGACCAATTGAAGTGGATTATTACAAATTTTTGTAATACATCAAAGTTTTTAGTGAAATTCTATCTTTGTGATAGAAGATGTGACGTAGGAGCATTTGAAGTCTCTGAACATCTAAAAAAAATCTCGTGTTAATTTCAGTTATTAGCTATATCAATTTAAAGTATTCAATCTACATTTCAGTCCTTTTCCGCACTTGTTTAAGTTGACTGATTTATATCGACGCATAGGATTCTAGGATCTAATTCCTACTTTTATAAAAGAATTTTAAAAGCTAAAGTGTTATTCAATCTCCTTTTCTAAACACTTTACCAACCCAAACCGATCCTAACACTCCTGCCTAGGGGTGATGGACCATTTCAAGTGCTTGTAATGATCAATGACAATGCCTACAAACTAGACTTACCAGGTGAGTACAACGTCAGTTTTACTTTTAATGTTAGTGATCTTTCGTTGTTTGATGTAGGAGATGATCAAGATTTGATGACAAATCCATTTCAAGAAGAGGATTGTCATGCCCGAGAATTATAGAATTGATAAACCAAGATTATTAATCTTCATTAACGTGAGACTCGGAAGATATGAGAATGCATGACATGCAATGAAGGAAGAAAAGACATGAGAAAATAGAGTTTGCAGGACCGCACCCGCGGTGCAAACATGACCGCCCCCGCGGTCATAAATTATGAAATTTTGTAAGAAAGGCCGTAGCCACACCGCACCCGCGGTGCTAGAAGGACCGCACCCGCGGTGCAGCTACAGTAGGGTGACCGCACCCGCAGTAAGAACAAGACCGCACCCACGGTCGTTGGATTTTTGAAAATGAAAAGCTGCCGAAGCATGAGCGCACCCGCGCTCCTGGAATCACCGCACTCGCGGTCATGCGTGTAGCTTGAAAAATAAGCCATGTTTCCTGTGTTGCATGCAGTATATATATATATATATATATATATATATATATATGAATGACACGTAAATTCCTCAGAAATTCAGATAAGGGTCGAGGCTTTGAGAGAAAAATCCTTACGCCTTTTAGACTTGCGATTGTGAAAGATCCATCTATCAGAATTCAAATCCGAACGCAGTATCGTGTTCCTCTTGACTCAAGCTACACAAGGACGTAAGTTTTGTTAAGTTTTGAGATGTTTTGAAAATATGATGTTGCTAGAATCGAATATGATTCAGATATGGTGTTTCTACTACCGTAGACATTGTAGAATTGAAGTAAGATTAAAGAACAGACTGTTTCTGTAATTTTTATGATTTTTAAAAGATATTGACGGAGATTCGATATCATATTTGTGTTATCATTGAGATTATGAGTTATATCAGTATTGATTATGAGTTCTAGTATTATATCTGTGATGTTGAGATTGACGAGATTATTCAGATTGTATTGTTATGCCGTCGAAACATCAGTTGATTTAGATTGATCAGATTCAGATATGATTTCGATTATATTGTGATGTCGATGATATGAATTAGATTGTATTTTCTTCAGACATTGATCAGATTATGTACTGAGTTGAGTATTGATCAGAACAGATAGTGTATTGAGTTATTCACTGATACAGTGCATTCGATATTGTCATTTCAGATTTGATATGGACAGATTCGAATACAGGTCATCGTCTTCGTCAGACAGGGACGACAAAGGTATAATTCATGTGATATTCGGGAAGATGCAACTCAATTGAGATCCCATTTGAGTTTCCCAACAAAATCACATACTAGAATTATTGTTGTTTATTTTATGATATGATTATGATGCGTTTATAGATGATATATTCATATCTTTTGTGATGATTATGCTTTGTTTACAGATTGTTATGAAAGGAGATCGGTTACGGTGACCGGAAGCGCAACGGAAGTTTAAAAATTTTAATTTTCATCAAGAAATTTCGGCCACCTAGTGAAATTGTGTAGAAAATTCAATAAAACACAAAATGACAATCATAGTGTGTTAAGAAATGTACCTATCAATCACAAGGATTGATGTATGGCTCCAACTAAGGTGTAAACACCTTAGCTCTTCAATGGTAGAAACTATCTACAAGCTCTCCTTGTTCTTGAATCTTTCCTTCAAATTAGGCCCACCACCAACTAACTAGAACCATTCTAATTTTGCACTAGAAAAATTAGACCATATTTCTTTGAGAAGTGTAGTGTTTCTTCAACAATTGAAGAACAAAAAAATTGGAGAGGATGAATAGTATTTTCGGCCACTATTCATGCTAGGAGAGAAGGAGAGACATTTTTTTGGTTGTGGGAAAAGTTAAAGTAAAAAAGTTGCATGCCAAGATTTGGTTATACAAAAAGTTGTCTCCCAACCTTTCATCTCCCTTGCATGCCTTTCTATTTGGGTTTGTAACAATTACAAAGCCCATGGACTTTTATTTAAATTGTCTCAAACCCATTTGAGTCCAATTAGACTTTACTTGATTTTACTCAAGCCCACTAGTTAAATAATTATTTTCAATTGGGTTCTACAAGGCCCAATGTTATTTAATTAATCCAACACTTGAATTAATTTAATTATTTGGACTCTACTAGGCCCACTAGTGTTTAATTAATTCAACACTTGAATTAATTTAATTTAGTCCATAATAATGTTTATGAAAATCACAATTTTCAAATACATTATTCACTTGGCCAAATTTTAATTTAGGAACACTTCAATTAATTAAAATTTATATTTCTCTCATAGAAGTCATACTTCTATTTTTCTTTACGCTTATAAACTCATTTATAAGACGTTCAACACATTGAACTATTTTCTCCTTTTTAGAAGTCTTACTTCTAATTTTCCTTACGCTTATAAACTCCTTTATAAGCCATTCAACACATTGAACTATTTCTCTTCTCAACGGGATCTAGAAAGCTAGTACTTGTGTGGCCCTCAATGGTTCATTGATACAACTAGCCGTGGGTTCACATCTCCATGTGATTCGGACTAAACACGTCCTTATATGAGCATACCCCAATTGCTCCATTCTTACTTATCAACTCCTTGATAACAAGAACGTCAGAACTCAAGTCTGATAATACCCAACCAACCATGTTAAACGCCTAGCAGCATCGCTTACATGATTCCCTAGGTATCAAATGATAGTGCCTGCAAGAACCATTCAATTATGGTTAGCGTACAGTACGGTCCCTTCAACTCATATATCCCGACCGATTCGACAACCATTGGTTTATCGAGAGTTGTCAATGAATCGATACTATGTGTCATGTCGTAGTTGCATCGATGGTGTAATCTATGAAACCCCTTTCATAATTACAACCATATTCTGATCAGAGATTTCAACCTACATACACATGATAACACATAGGATATCCATACCCGAAGGTAAGCGGTGAATCCCCGACTACAATGCATCGACTCCTATATGTTTCGACAGAACACACAACCTTGCCACCTGATGACCCCATGAGAGTCGGTAAACAAGTCAAAGTGTAATTCTAGCATATAGAGTCTCAATGTTGTCCCGGGTCATAAGGACTAATGGTGTACAACCATAAACTAGGACGTTTCCACTCGATAAGTGAGAACCACTTGGAAAGTCCTTTTATGGAAGGTTGTTCAGTGCACTCTACCAGGAGCACCTATCTGCATGCTCGGACATCACAATGTCCCCTACCAATGAAACATGGTACTCACATCGCAGATACTAGTCTCGAACTCAAGCGGCCTATATCCTTCTTAGCGGCGGCTGAATCGACTAGGAACTGTTTAGAATATACAGTATTACAAATATGAGTTTCATGATACTCATCATATGAGCATCTCATATTCTTTCTACTATTTGTATATTCAAGGTCTTTATCAATGCAACTAGCATGGGTATACAGATAAAGATTTGCCAAAACAATAATTTCAAATATTATTAAAATAAAGATTGCTTATACATAGAGTTTCATTGTGAACACTCGGCCAACACTTGGCTCGACGGGCACCTACTCTAACAATCTCCCACTTGCATTAGAGACAACTACCCATATGCTTTAAACCCATTGATTCGCGATGCATCTCGAATAATGGTCCAGGTAAAGGCTTAGCTAGTGGATCAACAACATTATCTGCAGAGCCGACTATGTCAAAAGACACTTCTTCCTCTTTCCACAATCTCTCCGAGGATGTGGTACTTTCTCAATACATGTTTGGACTTCTGATGAGACCTTGGCTCCTTTTCTTGAGCTAAAGCTCCCGTGTTGTCACACAACACCGGGACAGGAGCAACTCCATTAGGAATGACGTCCAACTCTTAGACGAAATTCCTTATCCAAACAGCCTCCCTTGCTACATCTGATGCAGCAATGTATTCGGCCTCTGTGCTGGAATCCGTAGTATTGTCTTGCTTGGAACTCTTCCAAGAGACAGCAGCACCATTGAGCATGAATACAAACCAGAGGTCGACTTCGAGTCATCGATATTGCTTTGGAAGCTAGAGTCGGTATAGCCTTCCAATTTCAGTTCTCCACCCCATAGACCAAGAACAATTTATTGGTCCTTCTCAACTACTTGAGGATGTCTTTCACAGCTTTCCAGTGTGGAAGACCAGGGTTCGATTGATATCTACTCACTACACTTAGTGCGAAAACCACGTCAGGACGTGTAGATATCATCTCATACATGATGCTACCAATCGCAGATACATAAGGAATGCTTGTCATCGCCGCTATCTCTGCATCAGTCTTGAAAGACAGACTTGGATAGGGACACGCCATGACACATTTGTAGATGTCCTCTCTTGGACTCATCCATCGAGAACCGCTTCACGATGGTATCAATGTATGCGGACTGTGTGAGACCAAGCGATCTTCTTGATCTATCTCTATAGATCTGTATTCTCAATACAAAAGATGCTTCACCCAAGTATTATATCGAGAACTTACTTGCTAACCATTTTTTAGTTGATTGCAACATTCCTACATCATTCCCAATGATTAGAATGTCATCAACATAAAACACCAGGAATGTCACACACTCCCACTGACCTTCTTATACACACAGGGTTCCTTAGGATTTTTATCAAAACCAAACTCTTTGATTGTACTGTCGAATCTGAGGTTCCAACTCCTAGATGCCTGCTTTAGACCATAAATAGATCTTTGAAGTTTTCATACCAAATGCTCACTTCCGATAGATGTAAACCCTCCAGGTTTGAGACATGTAAATCTCTTCCTTAATATCCCAATTAAGAAAGGCTGTCTTGACATCCATCTGCCATATCTCATAGTCATACCATGCAGCTATGGCTAACAATATCCTTATAGACTTGAACATTGCAACTGGTGAAAAGGTTTCCTCAAAGTCAACTCCTTGTCTTTGAGTATATCTTTTTGCCACCAATCGCGCCTTGAAGGTCAATACCTTCCAATCCGCCCCAAGTTTCCTCTTGTAAATCCATTTACACCCTATGGGAACAATTCCCTCAGGTGGATCCACGAGATTCCACACTTGGTTCGAATGCATGGAATTCATCTCAGATTCCATTGCTTCAAGCCACTTGGATGAATCGGCATCAGATAATGCTTCCTTGAAGGTCATTGGATCTAGGGATGGCAATGGGCCGGGGCGGGGGTGGGTTTGCCATTCCCATCCCCATCCCCGAATGCCATCCCCACCCCCATCCCCGCCCCCATCCCCGTTTTTTCGGGTTCGGGGAATCCCCAAACCCGAAACTTCGGGGATCAACTTACCATCCCCGTCCCCATCCCCATTTCAAAAATAATAATATGGCAAGACGATGACGGATTCGGATATTTTCTCAAACCAAAAAACTTATTATTATATATTATTATTTGATATAATTTTAATATTAATATTAATATCAATATCAACAATAATAATATTATTAATATTTTAAAAATTATATTATTAATACTAATAATACTATTATTTTATTATTGATAATATATTTTCGGGGCGGGTTCGGGGATTTCGGGGATGGGGATAGTAATCCCATACCCGCCCCGAACTACATCGGGGATTTAAAAAAATCCCCGAACCCGAACCCAAACCCGAAAAAATCGGGGATCCCCATCCCCGTTTCGGGTTTTCCCCGCGGGGCCCCAAACCCGCGGGGGAAATTGCCATCCCTAATTGGATCACATCCATGGGTAGGCTCATCATGACCCTCTTCAAGAAGCAGACCATACCTCATAGGTGGTCTCGAGACTCTCTCGGATCTTCTAGGAGCTTGTATCTCTTCTCTTGGCTTTTCGCGTGTGGGTTCTATAATTGTGGTTGTCTCTCGAACCTCTTCGAGTTCTATCATCTCCCCTTTTCTATCCAATAGAAAATTCCTTTTTCAAAAAGGTTGCATTCCTAGAAACAAACACCTTTGTTTCTTTGGGATGATAGAAATAATATCCAACAAAATTCTTTGGATATCCCACAAAGAAACATAAAATGGACCGACTATCCAATTTATCTCCCACTACCTACTTTACATAACCAGGACTCCCCATATTCTAAGATAAGAATATTTGGGAGGCTCATCCATATCTCATATGGTGTCTGCCTTTGAATGGACATTTAATGGAATATCTTTCAATTTTAAGTTATAGAGATCGTTTTCAAGTTCACCAGTACCAATCAAACATTCATTCAAGTAAATGTTGCAAAAACCTTTGCAAAATAAACAAGAATATCCATTTTTATCATCATAGAAATGGAAACAATGTTTTTCACAAAATTAGGTACAAACAAAACATCTCATTAACTTAAAAATATTGTTCAACAACAAGTAAACATATTCAATAGCCTTGGCAGCAACTCTTGCTTCATTGCCCATCCTCTAGAAGGTCACACCTTCCTTAAGCTTTCTACTTCTTCCCATCACATGTAACTCATTACAGAGATGTGAGTTACAACCGGTATCTAATACCCAAGAAGTAGAGTTAATTGAAATGTTTACTTCAATTTAGAACATATCGTTTCCAGAACTCTTCTGGGCAAGATATTCCCTGCAGTTACGCCTCCAATGTCCAGGCTTCTTGCAGTGATGACATTCATCACTAGTCTTGTCAGCCTTAACTGGTATGGCTGCCACAACGGGATTCGGAGATTGCCTCAACAAGGGAACGTTCTTCTTGGAACGTTGGAAAGAACGCTTCTTTCACTTCCCATGTGGATAAATCTTTGTACCAGATGAAGAACCCACATAAAGAACCAACTTCTCTTTCTTGATGGTTGATTCAAACGTAACAAGCATATTCACCAACTCCTTAAGGGTCGGCTCCATCTTGTTCATGTTGAAGTTAACCACAAAAGGATCAAATGAGCTAGGCAATGATAACAGCAACACGTCGATGGTCAACTCCGAAGGCAAGATCAGATCCATGCCAACGAGCTTGTCCACGAGCCCAATCATCTTCAAGCCATGCTCATGGACCGAGGCCCTATCTCTCATGCGCATAGTGATCAGCTCCTTGACGGTAGTATGCCTAAGATGCCGTGTTTGCTCACCAAAGAGCTCCTTGAGATGCAAATTTATGTCAGCAGCACTCTTTGCATCCTCAAAACGCCTCTGCAGCTCATCATTCATAGAAGTCAGCATATAACACCTGGCTATCAAGTTATGGTCACACCATTCCTTGTAAGTCTACAATTCCTCAGGAGTGCAGTCAGTCGGAGCCTCAACAGGGGGCGACTCAGTCAGTGTATATGCTATCCTTTCCGAATTCAAGACGATTTTCAGGTTTCTTAGCCAAGTGAGGTAATTAGGTCCAGTTAATATGTGTTTGTCGAGTATTACGGATATCGGATTGCGAATCGAAGACATTGTCAATTTGTACTGAAAAGTAACAACAGATAAATGTTGATGACTATTTTAAAATATTTAGTAAGATATGAAATTTGGACTTTTACTTCATAAATATTTGCTCCCATTGTTTTGACATCTTCCAATACCCTCTAGTGAAAACGAGAAATTCCTTTCCTCAGTAGGTACGTAAGGTCCAATTAGCGAATTATGATCCCGAATAATATCAGCCAATCACAATTCCTAAAAGGTAGTTTCCAATTGCATCACAATGCAACCCTCTACGTATACTTTTGTCTCATGTTTGATTAGGACCCAATAATATGACGTCGTTCATCTTCATGTGTCAAGCCTTACCCATCGATGTTGAACCTTAATGGACGGTCGCCATGAGTTCCCCCAATAATATGAGCCGAAATCATGGGAGTTCAACGTAGTTCACATCACCATGTCAATGGATGTCACAGCTTTCCGGCACCCAAAGCTCCCCCAATAATATGAGTCGAGCCCCGAGTACGGGTAGCGTTTATCATGCACCCATTGTCGATGGAAGACAAGGAAATTATAAACAAATTTATAATTCCCATTTTCGGGCTTGATATTAATTTTGAATCTTATTCAAAATGAGGGTTTTTAATTTTGAAAGCTCTCATCATTAATTTTATTTAAAAGCTCGCCATGTTTGATCGTATGTTTGCCGGATTCCTGCAACTTTGTTATTATAATAATAATAACGCACATACTCATTATTTATAACATATCATGCATATATTATAAACAGTAACAAACAAGGATGATAAATCACCCCAATACTAACGGACCGTGTGAGCTAAACACGGGCCTAGGTCCAATCCTAGGGAAATGCACTGGATGCAAATGCAACTATTACATAAGCTTCCAATATTTACATGTCTTCGATCTTCATAATCATCATGGTCACCATCTTCCAATCTTGATCATCCACTATACTAATATTTACAAATAAATATCCTTGGCAAATAGGGATACATCTCATGGGGTGGGAACGGGCCATAAACCAAGCCCACTTTATAAATTGATAATTATTACAATCATTCAACACAAAATATCCTAGCATACACCTAAGAAATTGGGCTTGGGCTTTTGATCATCCTTCATGCATAATATCACATATCATACACCATCAATTATCACAATAATTAATTGATCCAATATTATATATCTTGATCCAATCACTAACCGCCACGATTATAAACTAAATTAACAAAGTATACAAACACCTTTGTCTACTTTCAAATTAATTTATTTATAACCGAATTTCTTGTAAATCACCATTTACTATAAATATTTAAAGTCCAACTTAAATATTTATTTCATTAGAAAATATTTGCAACTTTTGTAATTTTAAACTTAAGGGCCCAAAAATTCATTTTTCACCAAAAACGTTTTGGCTCATTTAAAATTCACAAATATGTTAGCCATCCAATGGCCCAACAACTCTAGGCCCATGACACTTTGATATTTCAAAACACCTTTTGAAAACCATAGTCGTCATCGCCGTCGCCAGAGCTCCGTCGCCGGATTCCGGCAACAAAATTTTTTTTTTATTAAAGTGTAGGGGCTGTTCGGGCAGCCCCTCGGGCTGCCCTTGCTGCCCGTTTTGGGCAGCCCCTCAGGCAGCCCAAGCTGCCCGAAATGGGCAGCAACTTGCTGCCCAAAACCCGCCCCAATCACGGATAATATTCGTTGCAAAATTTTGTTCTCATGCGGTTAGAAATCAATGTCAACATAATATCTTGTAGTTGCTACACAAAATCGTAACCATAGCTCGGATACCACTTGAAAGGGGATCGGTTATGGTGACCGGAAGCGCAACGGAAGTTTAAAAATTTTAATTTTCATCAAGAAATTTCGGCCACCTAGTGAAAGTGTGTAGAAAATTCAATAAAACACAAAATGACAATCATAGTGTGTTAAGAAATGTACCTATCAATCACAAGGATTGATGTATGGCTCCAACTAAGGTGTAAACACCTTAGCTCTTCAATGGTAGAAACTATCTACAAGCTCTCCTTGTTCTTGCATCTTTCCTTCAAATTAGGCCCACCACCAACTAGCTAGAACCACTCTAATTTTGCACTAGAAAAATTAGAGCAATTTTCTTTGAGAAGTGTAGTGTTTCTTCAACAATTGAAGCACAAAAAAATTGGAGAGGATGAATAGTATTTTCGGCCACTATTCATGCTAGGAGAGAAGGAGAGACATTTTTTTGGTTGTGGGAAAAGTTAAAGTAAAAAAGTTGCATGCCAAGATTAGGTTATACAAAAAGTTGTCTCCCAACCTTTCATCTCCCTTGCATGTCTTTCTATTTGGGTTTGTAACAATTACAAAGCCCATGGACTTTTATTTAAATTGTCTCAAACCATTTGAGTCCAATTAGACTTTACTTGATTTTACTCAAGCCCACTAGTTAAATAATTATTTTCAATTGGGTTCTACAAGGCCCAATGTTATTTAATTAATCCAACACTTGAATTAATTTAAATATTTGGACTCTACTAGGCCCACTAGTGTTTAATTAATTCAACACTTGAATTAATTTAATTTAGTCCATAATAATGTTTATGAAAATCACAATTTTCAAATACATTATTCACTTGGCCAAATTTAAATTTAGGAACACTTCCATTAATTAAAATTTATATTTCTCTCATAGAAGTCATACTTCTATTTTTCTTTACGCTTATAAACTCATTTATAAGCCGTTCAACACATTGAACTATTTTCTCCTTTTTAGAAGTCATACTTCTAATTTTCCTTACGCTTATAAACTCCTTTATAAGCCATTCAACACATTGAACTATTTCTCTTCTCAACGGGATCTAGAAAGCTAGTACTTGTGTGGCCCTCAATGGTTCATTGATACAACTAGCCGTGGGTTCACATCTCCATGTGATTCGGACTAAACATGTCCTTATATGAGCATACCCCAATTGCTCCATTCTTACATATCAACTCATTGATAACAAGAACGTCAGAACTCAAGTCTGATAGTACCCAACCAACCATGTTAAACTGCCTAGCAGCATCGCTTACATGATTCCCTAGGTATCAAATGATAGTGCCTGCAAGAACCATTCAATTATGGTTAGCGTACAGTACGGTCCCTTCAACTCATATATCCCGACCGATTCGACAACCATTGGTTTATCGAGAGTTGTCAATGAATCGATACTATGTGTCATGTCGTAATTGCATCGATGGTGTAATCTATGAAACCCCTTTCATAATTACAACCATAATCTGATCAGAGATTTCAACCTACATACACATGATAACACATAGGATATCCATACCCGAAGATAAGCGGTGAATCCCCGACTACAATGCATCGACTCCTATATGTTTCGACAGAACACCCAACCTTGCCACCTGATGACCCCATGAGAGTCGGTAAACAAGTCAAAGTGTAATTCTAGCACATAGAGTTTCAATGTTGTCCCGGGTCATAAGGACTAATGGTGTACAACCATAAACTAGGATGTTTCCACTCGATAAGTTAGAACCACTTGGAAAGTCCTTTTATGGAGGGTTGTTCAGTGCACTCTACCAGGAGCACCTATCTGCATGCTCGGACATCACAATGTCTCCTACCAATGAAACATGGTACTCACATCGCAGATACTAGTCTCGAACTCAAGCGGCCTATATCCTTCTTAGCGGCTGCTGAATCGACTAGGAACTGTTTAGAATATATGGTATTACAAATATGAGTTTCATGATACTCATCATATGAGCATCTCATATTCTTTCTACTATTTGTATATTCAAGATCTTTATCAATGCAACTAGCATGGGTATACAGATAAAGATTTGCCAAAACAATAATTTCAAATATTATAAAAATAAAGATTGCTTATACATAGAGTTTCATTGTGAACACTCGGCCAACACTTGGCTCGACGGGCACCTACTCTAACATGTTATTCATTGCATTTAAAATAGGGAGTCTTGACAGAACAGTCAAACTTCTAGACGTTCGGTGATATCACAGCTTAGGGGAAGATCAGTCTCCTATTGTAGATGTGGATACAGATCAGGCCGAAGTCTAGGAATAAGACGTACAGTCACCCCGATTGGGAGGGTAGGTGATAGATCGTCTTATTCACACCGGGATCCCTAGAGTTATAATTGAGTCGAGTCTAGACATGATTTGACTAGAACTGCATGCGTTTATGGATGTGGTTTCATAGACTATGAAACCCATTTTTATTGCTTTTAGTCATGATAGCATGTTTCTATGGTTTGATTTGAGTTGCATGTTTATCAGATTCGAGTTGCATGCTTATTTTGATTTAATTTCATAGATTATGAAATCTATTGTTTTAATTTTATTCATGATAGAATGTTTCATGATTCACATTGTGTATATGCATGTTTACCATGTTTTATACTGGGATTTATTCTCACCGGAGTATCCGGCTGCTGTCTTGTTTTGTATGTGTGCATGACAACAGATGGGACAAGATCGGGGTCAAGAGAATGATGAGAGAAGACGAGTTTAGCGTGGTGATTCCGGACTTATTGTAGACTTGGTTTAATACTTGAAATTTAGTAGTTAAACCCTAGATTAGTTTAGTGAATACTGTACATTATTGTACTTTTATACTGAAATGTATTTTGATACTGAGATGTATGTTATTTAGATTCCATTACCTTCCGCACTTGCATGTTTAAAAGAAAATTTTTAGACCCTGTTTAACCTTAATTAACAATTAAATCCCAAAGATGATTAAAAAGATGATCAGCGTCCGGGTCCCCACAACAGGTGGTATCAGAGCGATAGATCCTTTAGATTGAGATAAGAGAGAATGAGCGGGGTAGATTGAATTTTTCTTTCCTTGCATGTGATTGCTAGCATGAGAATTATGTTAATGTTGACTTACATTGTGTGTGCCAGCATGATTTATTGCTTTCCCTATTACATGTTGTTTGTTATCTGAGTTGACTACAGCATGTAATTACCAAGATTGAATCAGAACCAAGTCTGAATCAGAGGTATATGATCAGAGGAGGGCTGAGGCAGATTATATAGATTGTGTATTAATTTGTTTGATATTCAGATATACCGCCTCGGAGAATTGCAGAAAGGGATAGTACTTCGTCTGAACAGATAGATGCATCAGAAACTCAGCTAGAAGTAAAGATGAAAGAATTTCAGTTATTACAGCCGCCAATTCTGAGTGGTTTCGAGACATCCGAAGATTGTCAGAACTGGTTTGATGATATAGAAATACAATTCGATTTACTTGATTGTACAGATGAACATAGAGTTAAAATGGTGCCTTATCAGCTACGAGAAGCCGCCAGGAATTGGTGGATTACCAGTAAAAGAATGTTGGAACAGAGAGGTACAATGATTTCGTGAGAAATATTCAGAACTGAATTTTATCAAAGATTTTTCTCAGCCTCGTACCGAGAGGACAAGAAAGCAGAGTTTGAGAATTTGAGCCAAGGCTCATTGAATATTGATGAATATATTGCTAAATTCTCTACTTTACTGCGTTTTGCTCCTCATTTAGCTGGAAATGATGAAGATATAGTGAATCAGTTCATCAGAGGGTTGAATTCGGAGGTAGTTGCATTTATGAATCTGCAGTGACCTTACCATTTTGCTGATATCTTGAGTAGAGCGAAGAGAGCTGAAGCGAGTCTGATTAGATAGCTAGGGAGGTTGTGTGTGAAGCAACCCCAGACACAGCAATCCCCTCTCAGATTTGATCGCGGTAGTACGAGTGGGAAGCAAGATTTGCTGAAAGCTCGAAAGAAGCCATTCAAGAAGTTGGGGAGTAGTTCCTCTAGCTCAAGTGGTTCCAGTCCAAGTCATATTGAAGTCTATTGCAGGACTTGCGGAGGGAGACATTTCTCAGAGCAATGCCAAGGAGTACTTGGTAGATGCAATATTTGTAGACAGCCTGGACATTTTGCTAAAGTCTGTCCACAAAGAGGTTCCTGCAGATTTCATGGAGCTGGACCATCTGGTGGTAATGACCGAGGAACAGACCCCAGAGGCACTTGATGATATAGTGACATGTACTATTCTTTTATGATTAGATTGCATATGTATTGATATATACTAATGCATTCCCTACGATTATCTTTGATTGAATTGCATTGATATATATCGTACCTGTTGGGTCTGTAGTGCTGTAGTATTAATCTTTGTACCTTTTGGGGAAAGAAATATTGATATCAGAGATTTCTGTGACATATTGTATACTACAGTAAGATGAGATTGAGATTGAGTTAGATTTTGACGTACTTGTGTTTCTGATTTGACCACATTATTGATGTTAATATGCTGAACAAGTACATAACTGTTATAGATTCCTTTTAGGAGAGTACAAGATTCAGACTAGATATGGTTGATGACTAGAGATGTCACAGTAATTATTCTAGATTTAGAATTCCTGCGACATTTAGATTGTCTATGACTCGATTTTTACAGAAAGGAACAGATGGTATCCTTATATATTCAGTAGATGTACTGAAATCGAGTCTAGCATTGGCAGATTTTCCAATAATGTGCGAATTGGCTGATGTTGTCAGATAAGATTTTAGAATTACTTTATATCAGAAAGATAGATTTCAGAATTAAATTCAGATCAGATACTGATTGTTGTTTTAGAATTCAGTATATAATAACATTGAATGTACAAAATGATACAAAATGAATTGAAAGAATTGAAAGATCAGTAGAAGAGTACCGACACATTTGATTTAGAGTTGCTCTTTGGCGTGTTTCAATATAAAGTAAATTAACAAAGTATACAAACACCTTTGTCTACTTTCAAATTAATTTATTTATAACCAAATTTCTTGTAAATCACCATTTACTATAAATAATTAAAGTCCAACTTAAATTATTTATTTCATGAGAAAAATTTTCAACTTTTGTAATTTTAAACTTAAGGGCCCAAAAACTCATTTTTCACCAAAAACATTTTGGCCCATTTAAAATCCCAAATGTGTTGGCCATCCAATGGCCTAACAACTCAAGGCCCATGACACTTTGATATTCCAAAACACCTTTTGAAAACTTTAGTCGTCATCGCCGTCGCCGGAGCTCCGTCGCCGGATTCCGGCCAACAAAAATTTTTTTTTTTTTAATAAAATAGGGGGGGGCGGTTCGGGCAGCCCTTAGGGCTGCCCTTGCTGCCCGTTTCGGGCAGCCCCTCGGGCAGCCCAAGCTGCCCGAAATGGGCAGCAACATGCTGCCCAAAAATCGCCCCAATCCGGCCTTGAATCGTTGCAAATTTTCATCTCAATCGGTTAGAAATCGCCCTCAATATAATATCTTGTATATGCTATCCAAAAACTAGTACCCTTAGCTCATGATACCACTTGAAAGGGATCGAATAAGGTGACCGAAAAACACAACGGAAGCTACAAAATTTTCGAAAATCACATTTTCTTGCAAGGAAATTTTCGGCCACCATGTGTACTAGTGTAGCATATACAAAAATCTCAACTTTCAAGCATAGGGTGTTGAGAAAATTACCTATCAATTTCAAAGATTGATTGTGGCTCCAACTAAGGTGTAAACACCTTAGCTCTTGAAGGTAGACAATCTACAAGCTTCACCTTTCTTTTGGACTCCTTTTCCAATCAAGCCCACCACTAACTAGCTAGAACCCTTCTTATTTTGCACTAGAAAAATAAGAAGATTATTCAAAGAGAAGTGATTTCTTTCCTCAACAATTGAAGAAGAAAATTGAGAGAAAAACTTGGAGAAAAATGTAAATAGTAACTCGGCCACTATTCATGCTAGGAGAGAAGGAGAGACATTTTTTTGGTTGTGGGAAAAGTTGTTCCAAAAAGTTGCATGCCATGCCTTGAAAACACAAAAAGTAGTCTCCCAACCTTTCACCTCCCATGCATGCATATTATATGGTTTTTAATCAAATTAAAACCTTGGACTAAATTTTAATTATCTCAAACATATTTGAGACTAATTAAACATTACTTGAATTTACCCAAGTCCCACTAGTTAAATAATTATTTTAATTGAGCTCTTCAAGACTCAATATAATTTAATTAATTCAACACTTGAATTAATTTAATTATTTGGACTCTACTAGGCCCACTAGTGTTTAATTAATTCAACACTTGAATTAATTTAATTTAGTCCATAATAATGTTTATGAAAATCACAATTTTCAATTACATTATTCACTCGGCCAATTTTAATTTAGGAACACTTCCTTAAATTAAAATTTACATTTCTCTCATAGAAGTCATACTTCTATTTTTCTTTACACTTATAAACTCATTTATAAGTCTTTCAACACATTGAACTAATTTCTCCTTTATAGAAGTCATACTTCTAATTTTCCTCACGCTTATAAACTCCTTTATAAGCCGTTCAACACATTGAACTATTTTTACTTCTCAACGGGATCTAGAAAGCTAGTACTTGTGTGGCCCTCAATGGTTCATTGATACAACTAGCCGTGGGTTCACATCTCTATGTGATTCGGACTAAACATGTCCTTATATGAGCATACCCCAATTGCTCCATTCTTATTTATCAACACCTTGATAATAAGAACGTCAGAACTCAAGTCTGATGGTACCCAACCAATCACGTTAAACGCCTAGCAGCATCGCTTACGTGATTCCCTAGGTATCACATGATAGTGCCTGCAAGAACCATTCAATTATGGTTAGCGTACAGTACGGTCCCTTCAACTCATATATCCCGATCGATTCGACAACCATTGGTTTATCGAGAGTTGTCAATGAATCGATACTATGTGTCATGTCGTAGTTGCATCGATGGTGTAATCTATGAAACCCTTTCATAATTACCACCATACTCTGGCCAGAGATTTCGATCTACATACACATGATAACACATAGGATATCCATACCCGAAGGTAAGCGGTGAATCCCCGACTACAATGCATCGACTCCTATGTGTTTCGATAGAACACCCAACCTTGCCACCTGATGACCCCATCAGAGTCGGTAAACAAGTCAAAGTGTAATTCTAGCACATAGAGTCTCAATGTTGTCCCGGGTCATAAGGACTAATTCTGTACAACCATAAACTAGGACATTTCCACTCGATATGTGAGAACCACTTGGAAAGTCCTTTTATGGAGGGTTGTTCAGTGCACTCTACAAGGAGCACCTATCTGCATGTTCGGACATCACAATGTCCCCTACCAATGAAACATGGTACTCACATCACAGATACTAGTCTCGAACTCTAGCGGCCTATATCCTTCTTAGTGGCGGCTGAATCGACTAGGAACCGTTTAGAATATACAGTATTACAAATATGAGTTTCATGATACTCATCATATGAGCATCTCATATTCTTTCTACTATTTGTATATTCAAGGGCTTTATCTATGCAACTAGCATGGGTATACAGATAAATATGTGCCATAATAATAATCTCAAACATTATTAAAATAAAGATTGCTTATACATAGAGTTTCATTGTGAACACTCGGCCAACACTTGGCTCGACGGGCACCTACTCTAACAATCTCCCACTTGCACTAGTGCCAACTACCCATATGCTTTAAACCCATTGATTCGCGATGCTTGTCGAATAATGGTCCAGGTAAAGGCGTAGCTAGTGGATCAACAACATTATCGGCGGAGCCGACTTTGTCAAAAGACACTTCTCCTCTTTCCACAATCTCTCCGAGGATGTGGTACTTTCTCAATACTAGTTTGGATTTCTGATGAGACCTAGGCTCCTTTGCTTGAGCTATAGCTCCCGTGTTGTCACACAACACCGGGACAGGAGCAACTCTATTAGGAATGACGCCCAACTCTTGGACGAAATTCCTTATCCAAACAGCCTCCCTTGCTGCATCTGATGCAGCAATGTATTCGGCCTCTGTGCTGGAATCCGTAGTATTGTCTCGCTTGGAACTCTTCCAAGAGACAGCAGCACCATAGAGCATGAATACAAAACCAGAGGTTGACTTCGAGTCATCGATATCGCTTTGGAAGCTAGAGTCGGTATAGCCTTCCAATTTTAGTTCTCCACCCCATAGACCAAAAACAATTTATTGGTCCTTCTCAACTACTTGAGGATGTCTTTCACAGCTTTCCAGTGTGGAAGACCAGGGTTCGATTGATATCTACTCACTACACTTAGTGCGAAAGCCACGTCAAGACGTGTAGATATCATCCCATACATGATGCTACCAATTGCCGAAGCATACGGAATGTGTGTCATCGCCACTATCTCTGCATCAGTCTTGGGAGACAGACTTGGATAGGGACACGCCATGACACATTGGTAGATGTCCTCCCTTGGACTCATCCATCGAGAACGGCTTCACGATGGTATCAATGTATGTGGACTGGGTGAGACCAAGCAATCTTCTCGATCTATCTCTATAGATCTGTATTCCCAATACAAAAGATGCTTCACCCAAGTCCTGCATCGAGAACTTACTCGCTAACCATATCTTAGTTGATTGCAACATTCCTACATCATTCCCAATGAGTTGAATGTCATCAACATATAACACCAGGAATGTCACAACACTCCCACTGACCTTCTTATACACATAGGGTTCCTCAGGACTCTTAGTAAATCAAACTATTTGATTGTACTGTCGAATCTGAGGTTCCAACTCCTAGATGCCTGCTTTAGATCATAAATAGATCTCTGAAGTTTGCATACCATATGCTCACTTCCGATAGATGTTAACCCTTCAGGTTAAGACATGTAAATAACTTTCTTAAAATCCCCATTAAGAAAGTTTGTCTTGACATCCATCTGCCATATCTCATAGTCATACCATGCAGCTATGGCTAGCAAAATCCTTATGGACTTGAACATTGCGACTGGGGAAAAAGGTTTCCTCAAAGTCAACTCTTTGTCTTTGAGTATATCCTTTTTCCACCAATCGCACCTTGAAGGTCAATACCTTCCCATCAGTCCCAAGTCCCTATGGGAACCTTTCCCTCAGGTGGATCTATAAGATCCCACACTTGGTTCGGATGCATGGAATTCATCTCAGATTCCATCGCTTCTTCCCATTTGGATGAATCGGCATCAGATAACGCTTCCTTGAAGGTCCTTGGATCACATCCATGGTTAGGCTCATCATGGCCCTCTTCAAGAAGCTGACCATACCTCATAGGTGGTCTCAAGACTTTCTCGTATCTTCTAGGAGCTTGTATCTCCTCTCTTGGCTCTTCGGGTGTGGGTTCTTCAATTGTGGGTGTCTCTCGAACCTCTTCGAGTTCTATCATCTCCCTATTTCTATCCAATAGAAATTCCCTTTCAAAAGGGTCGCATTCCTAGAAACAAACAATTTTGTTTCTTGGGGATGATAGAAGTAGTATCCAATCGAATTCATTGGATATCCCACAAATTAGCATAAAATGGATTGACTATCCAATTTATCTCCCACTACCTGCTTCATAAGCAGGGCACCCCATATTCTAAGATAAGAATACTTAGGAGGCTTACCCATCCATATCTCATATGGTGTATGCCTTTGAATGGACATTTAGTGGAATATCTTTTAATTTTAAGTTATAGAGATCGTTTTCAAGTTTACCAGTACCAATCAAACATTCATTCATGTAAATGTTGCAAACACCTTTGCAAAATAAACAAGAATATCCATTTTTATCACCATAGAAATGGAAACAATGTTTTTACAAAATTAGGTACAAACAAAACATCTCATAAAATTAACTTAAACTATTGTTCAATAATAAGTAAACATCTTCAATAGACTTGGCAGCAACTCTTGCTTCATTGCCCATCCTATAGAAGGTCACACCTTCCTTAAGCATTCTACTTCTTTCCATCACCTATAACTCATTATAGAGATGTGAGTCACATCCGGTATCTAATACCCAAGAAGTAGAGTTAATTGAAACGTTTACTTAAATTTAGAACATACCGTTTCCAGAACACTTCTGGGCCAGATATTCCTTGCAATTTCGCCTCCAATGTCCAGGCTTCTTGCAGTGATGACATTCATCAGCAGTCTTGTCAGCCTTAACTGGTGTGGCTGCCACAACGGGATTCGGAGATTGCCTCAACAAGGGCACGTTCTTCTTGGGACGTTGGAAAGAACGCTTCTTTCCATTCCCATGTGGATCAATCTTCGTACCAGATGAAGAACCCACATAAAGAACCAACTTCTCTTTCTTGATGGTGGATTCAAACGTAACAAGAATATTCACCAACTCCTCAAGGGTCGGTTCAATCTTGTTCATGTTGAAGTTCACCACAAAAGGATCAAATGAGCTAGGCAGCGATAAGAGCAACACGTCGGTGGTCAACTCCGAAGGCAAGTCAGATACATGCCAACGAGCTTGTCCACGAGCCCGATCACCTTTAGGCCATGCTCATGGACCGAGGCCCCATCTTGCATGCGTAAAGTGATCAGCTCCTTGACGGTAGCATGCCTAAGAGGACGTGTTTGCTCTCCAACGAGCTCCTTGAGGTGCAAATGAATGTCAGCAGCACTCTTTGCACCCTCAAAACGCCTCTGCAGCTCATCATTCATAGAAGTCAGCATATAACACCTGACTATCAAGTCATGGTCACACCATTCCTTGTAAGCCTGCAATTTTTCAGGATTGCAGTGAGTCGGAGCCTCAACAGGGGGCGACTCAGTCAGTGTATATGCTACCCTTTCCGAATTCAAGACGATTTTTAGGTTTCTTAGCCAAGTGAGGTAATTAGGTCTAGTTAATATGTTTTTGTCGAGTATTACGGATATTGGATTGCGAAGCGATGACATTGTCAATTTGTACTGAAAAGTAAAAACAGATAAATGTTGAATACTATTTTAAAATATTTAGTAAGATATGAAGTTTGGACTTTTACTTCATAAATATTGGCTCCCACTGTTTTGACATCTTTCACTACCCTCTAGTGAAAGCGGGAAACTCCTTTCCTCAGTAGGTACGTAAGGTCCAATTAGCGAATTATGATCCCGAATAATATCAGCCAATCACAATTCCTAAAAGGTAGTTTCCAATTGCATCACAATGCAACCCTTAACGTAAACCTTTGTCTCACGTTTGATTAGGACCCAATAATATGACGTCGTTCATCTTTACGTGTCAAGCCTAACCCATCGATATTGAACCTTAATGGACGGTCGCCATGAGTTCCCTCAATAATATGAGCCGAAATCATGGGAGTTCCACGTAGTTCACATCACCATGTCAATGGATGTCACAGCTTTCCGGCACCCAGGGCCCCCCAATAATATGAGCCGAGCCCCGAGTACGGGTAGCGTTCATCATGCACCCATTGTCGATGGAAGACAAGAAAATTATAAACAAATTTATAATTCCCCTTTTCGGGCTTGATATTAATTTTGAATCTTATTCAAAATGAGGGTTTTTAATTTTGAAAGGTCTCATCATTAATTTTATTTTAAAAGCTCGCCATGTTTGATCGTATGTTTGCCGGATTCATGCAACTTTGTTATTATCATAATAATAACGCACATACTCATTATTTATAACATATCATGCATATATTATAAACAGTAAACAAACAAGGATGATCAATCGCCCCAATACTAATGGCCCGTGTGAGCTAAACACGGCCCTAGGTCCAATCCTAGGGAAATGCATGGGATGCAAATGCAACATTTACATAAGCTTCCAATATTTACATGTCTTCGATCTTCATAATCATCATGGCCACCATCTTCCAATCTTGATCATCCACTATACTAATATTTACAATTAAATATCCATGGCACATAGGGATACATCTCATGGGGGGTGGGAACGGGCCATAAACCAAGCCCACTTTAAATTGATAATTATTACAATCATTCAACACAAAATATCCTAGCATACACCTAGCAAATTGGGCTTGGGCTTTTGATCATCCTTCATGCATAATATCACATATCATACACCATCAATTAATTATCACAATAATTAATTGATCCAATATTATATATCTTGATCCAATCACTAACCGCCACGATTACAAAGTAAATTAACAAAGTATACAAACACCTTTGTCTACTTTCAAATTAATTTATTTATAACCGAATTTCTTGTAAATCACCATTTACTATAAATAATTAAAGTCCAACTTAAATTATTTATTTCATGAGAAAAATTTGCAACTTTTGTAATTTTAAACTTAAGGGCCCAAAAACTCATTTTCACCAAAAACATTTTGGCCCATTTAAAATCACAAATGTGTTGGCCATCCAATGGCCCAACAACTCAAGGCCCATGACACTTTGATATTCCAAAACACCTTTTGAAAACCTTAGTCGTCATCGCCGTCGCCGGAGCTCCGTCGCCGGATTCCGGCCAACAAAAATTTTTTTTTTTTTTAATAAAATAGGGGGGCGGTTCGGGCAGCCCTCAGCCTTGCTGCCCGTTTCGGGCAGCCCCTCGGGCAGCCCAAGCTGCCCGAAATGGGCAGCAACATGCTGCCCAAAAATCGCCCCAATCCGGCCTTGAATCGTTGCAAATTTTCATCTCAATCGGTTAGAAATCGCCCTCAATATAATATCTTGTATATGCTATCCAAAAACTAGTACCCTTAGCTCATGATACCACTTGAAAGGGATCGAATAAGGTGACCGAAAAACACAACGGAAGCTACAAAATTTTCGAAAATCACATTTTCTTGCAAGGAAATTTTCGGCCACCATGTGTACAAGTGTAGCATATACAAAAATCTCAACTTTCAAGCATAGGGTGTTGAGAAAATTACCTATCAATCTCAAAGATTGATTGTGGCTCCAACTAAGGTGTAAACACCTTAGCTCTTGAAGGTAGACAATCTACAAGCTTCACCTTTCTTTTGGACTCCTTTCTTCCAATCAAGCCCACCACTAACTAGCTAGAACCCTTCTTATTTTGCACTAGAAAAATAAGAAGATTATTCAAAGAGAAGTGATTTCTTTCCTCAACAATTGAAGAAGAAAATTGAGAGAAAAACTTGGAGAAAAATGTGAATAGTAACTCGGCCACTATTCATGCTAGGAGAGAAGGAGAGACATTTTTTTGGTTGTGGGAAAAGTTGTTCCAAAAAGTTGCATGCCATGCCTTGAAAACACAAAAAGTAGTCTCCCAACCTTTCACCTCCCATGCATGCATATTATATGGTTTTTAATCAAATTAAAACCTTGGACTAAATTTTAATTATCTCAAACATATTTGAGACTAATTAAACATTACTTGAATTTACCCAAGTCCCACTAGTTAAATAATTATTTTAATTGAGCTCTTCAAGACTCAATATAATTTAATTAATTCAACACTTGAATTAATTTAATTATTTGGACTCTACTAGGCCCACTAATGTTTAATTAATTCATCTCTATGTGATTCGGACTAAACATGTCCTTATATGAGCATACCCCAATTGCTCAATTCTTATTTATCAACACCTTGATAATAAGAACGTCAGAACTCAAGTCTGATAGTACCCAACCAATCACGTTAAACGCCTAGCAGCATCGCTTACGTGATTCCCTAGGTATCACATGATAGTGCCTGCAAGAACCATTCAATTATGGTTAGCGTACAGTACGGTCCCTTCAACTCATATATCCCGATCGATTCGACAACCATTGGTTTATCGAGAGTTGTCAATGAATCGATACTATGTGTCATGTCGTAGTTGCATCGATGGTGTAATCTATGAAACCCTTTCATAATTACCACCATACTCTGGCCAGAGATTTCGATCTACATACACATGATAACACATAGGATATCCATACCCGAAGGTAAGCGGTGAATCCCCGACTACAATGCATCGACTCCTATGTGTTTCGACAGAACACCCAACCTTGCCACCTGATGACCCCATAAGAGTCGGTAAACAAGTCAAAGTGTAATTCTAGCACATAGAGTCTCAATGTTGTCCCGGGTCATAAGGACTAATTCTGTACAACCATAAACTAGGACATTTCCACTCGATAAGTGAGAACCACTTGGAAAGTCCTTTTATGGAGGGTTGTTCAGTGCACTCTACAAGGAGCACCTATCTGCATGTTCGGACATCACAATGTCCCCTACCAATGAAACATGGTACTCACATCGCAGATACTAGTCTCGAACTCTAGCGGCCTATATCCTTCTTAGTGGCGGCTGAATCGACTAGGAACCGTTTAGAATATACATTATTACAAATATGAGTTTCATGATACTCATCATATGAGCATCTCATATTCTTTCTACTATTTGTATATTCAATGGCTTTATCTATGCAACTAGCATGGGTATACAGATAAATATGTGCCATAATAATAATCTCAAACATTATTAAAATAAAGATTGCTTATACATAGAGTTTCATTGTGAACACTCGGCCAACACTTGGCTCGACGGGCACCTACTCTAACATATATTTCGGTGAATTTCGTAATAAGATCACTACAATACTGTAAGGTCCAAAATTAAGACAACGTAATCCAACTGCATGCGAATCTAGGAAATAATGAAAAATGAGTAGTTAATTTATTTTAATTGCTATTTAATTATGTGACATACATGTTTATTTGTTAAATATGATTTTTATTGTCATCATGCATAAAATGGTATTTTAGGGATATTCAAGTGACGAACGAGGAACGGGGACCGAAGGCTGTAGAAAACGAAAAATATTTTTAAATGATTATTTTTTTAATTATTTAAATCACGGTCGATGCTTTTTAGTAATTTTGAAAATAAAGGGTTTTGAGGTGATTTTATGCGCCAGGATGTAAATTTTATCGGTGTTGGTTTTTCAACTAAAATGCAAGCTTTTTAGCAACTCGGCTATTAAATTCACATTTTTAATTAAAAGAAAACTTTGTTATTATTTTAATTGATCCTAAATAAACTAATGGGCCTAATTTAATGGCTTAATAGGCCTAATGTCTAGGTTAAGGGGTAATTAGTATTTAAAGTATAAAATTTACAAAAAACCTACACAATTCTAGAAACATAATCGGCCACCCACTTTTAAGATTTTGAAAACTCTCTCAAACACCACACAACACACACACACTCGGCAGCAGGTTCACGATTTGAAGGGAAGAGTTTCTCGTGGAGTTCTAAGCCTTGTCGTCTCCCCCGTTCTTCGTCGTCAACGGATTTTCGAGCGTATAAAACGCAAAGGCACACCTTAATCTCCTTTTCTCATCCATCATGTCATATTATTTATTGAATTTGTTGGAATTATTGTGTGCATGAAATTCATTGAAACATATTCAGAAAGTTTCGGTATTGCATGTGTATTTGATGAACTCGATTTTCTGAAATATTATATCCTGTTTATGGCTTAGTTAAGGGGCTGCCATGATGCTATATATGTTTAAGCAAAGTCTTAAAATAAAAACTAAGCCACACACCACCCACCCAATTTCGGCAGAAACAAAAGAAAATCAAGAAACGGAAACTGCATGCGGTTGTCCTGTGTTGGGGGGGGGGGGGGGGGGGGCGATCGGGTTTCATGAAAGAGGGCTGGGCTCGGTGCAACTCTTGTCCAGGGGAGACCAGGGAAGAGTCCTAGCCATGCTAGGACTCGAGGGGAAGGGCGGCGTAGAGTCCTTTGCATGAAGGACTCAACCCGAGAAGTGCAGCAGTTCTTGCGCATGGGGTGCGCGGCTGCTGGGAAGGGGAGGGCTCGTTCCAGACTTGCTGGGCAGGGTTAAGGCGAGTCCTCAGGGTCCTAGGCTAGTGCTGGAGTGGCTGGTTAGAGAGTCAAGCCATGGGTTAGAGTCTAGACACCAAAAACGTAGGAGTCATGCACAGGAAGCTCTCGGCAGTACATGGTGGGAATTGGGGGACTTGGTTTTTTATGTTCGGGTGTTTTCCATGGGTTTTGTTGGTCCAGTAGGGTACTCTAGCACGTTGGGCAGGCTCTGGTTCGTTATGGTTCGAGGGTAACTCGATAAAATTAAGAGATGGCTCGGGGTCGAAGTCTAGGTGTCAAATAGGGTGTTTTAAATAATGAAAATTGGAAAACGGCTCACGGGGGGTCGAGTCATGGTCCATAAGGGCTAAAATAATATAAAAAGACTAAATTTAGAATTTAGGAATTTTATATGAAAGTTTGGGATTTTTCGGGATTAAAACACCGTTAAAACAATTAAGTAAAGATAATTGAAAAAGTCTAACATTTAAGCCAAATAAAATTATGAAAAAATTCATATAAGATTAAATAAATATTTGGGACATTTTAGAGTCATGAAATCAAGAAAGTAATCGAAATAGTAAAATGTCGAGTCCAGGGATAAAACGGTCTTTTTACACCGGAAATTAGTAAAGGTCATGGCAGTGCCCTAAATGATATTTTTATGAAATTATGATTATTTTTAAATGTTTATGAATTGTTCATGATTAATTGATGATTTTTAAATGTCTAAAGGATTTTTATGATTTAAGAAGACATTTAAAATACATGTTGCATGCTTGGTTTCAAAAATGAAAAATGTAAATATTATTCAGGATTTTTCTAAAGTGATGTGAATGAAAAATGTTGAAGGATGTGAAATGATTGTGACTAATTCGTTAATGTTGGCGACGTCGTGAGGGTTATGGTCCCAGTGGGAGCCCGACGATCGTGTTTCCATCATTGCGAATATGAGGTAACGGTTATGTGGTAACGGTTTTGTGGTAACGGAAGAATGAGAATATCGTGAGGGGAAAAGGCCCCAGAGGGAGCCCATTTATGGGAAAAGGCCCCAGAGGGAGCCCCGACGATCGTATTTCTATTAAATCATGATAGGCCAAGGCTCAGTTGACCAGTGAGAGTGTCGCTGATGTCCCCGCCGCCTAGTACTGTGGTTTATGTAGATGGATCCATCGAACTTCACGATCATGAGCATGAAAGTCACAATTATCGATCTGAATTCAACAAAGGAAAAGGAAAAGGAAAAAGGAAAATGATTATGATCATGTTAAAATGTTTTATGTCATGTTAAGGAAATGAAAGGTTTAAGTTTATGTTTGCATGTCATGAAAAAGTATTTTAAGAAAATGTTCATGTTTGGAATTTATGCATTCTCATGAAAAAGATATTTTAAGTACAAGTATTTTTCACTGTTATATGTTAACTGTATTACGTATTATTCGTTATCAAGATTATGGTGTGTTGAGTCTTTAGACTCACTAGGTGTGATGGATGCAGGTGAGTTTGATGGAGGTCTTGATAGTTGACCTGACTGGACTGAAGGTGCACACAACCCGAGGACCAGAGCTACATTTTCTGCACTATGATTTATGATTTAAGTTAAAGATTTTTAAGATTATTTATTTATACTTTGGAGAGATTTTGAGAGGTTTAGTATGGGCTTTACTTTTCAATTTATTGCTTTTTAGGTTTGGTAAAACATTTGACGACTTCGTTTATTGACTATTTCACTTGGTTTTTAAAATGCTAGTTTGTGACGTTTTATTTTAAAGGGTAAAATATTTTATCAAAATATTTTCATGTAGTAAGTGAGTTCGCGAAAAAAAAATTTCTAGTACTTTTAAAAGGTGAGGACGTTTCAGTTGGTATCAGAGCAATGGTTCTGTAAAGGGTTGTGCCACCATCAGCGCCGGGAAGATCAGTCGTCAAGCCTCTAAGTTGTAAGTTTTAATTGCTTTATATGATTTTATGATTTAACCTGCATGAAGTTATGGATATTATGTTTATGATGCATGATCATTAGCTTTTTGAGTATTTATGCTTTGCATGCTTAAATTGCTAATTGAGTTAGGGTTTGTCGCATGATTAGAGAACTTAGATTTAAATGCATGTTGGTTACATTAGAATTTGGAAAACATTCAGATAAAATGCCTCCTAGATGTTTACCCGCTATCGAGAATCAGGAAGAGAACAATGTTAATCGTCGAGGGAACAGTCGAGGAAATGCACCACCACCCCCACCAGGGGATCCCGCTACTCGTGCATTAGAGGGTATGGCTCGCCTTTTCGAGCAACAGTTACAGCAGCAGCAGCTGCAGCAGCTGCAGTTACAGCAGATGCAACAGCAGCAGGCGACTAGGCCACAGCGTGACATTTATGAGCAGTTCCGGAGGCTAGGGCCGAAGGAATTTTCTGGAACTACTGATCCTTTTGCCGCAGAGGGTTGGATTCGTTCGCTAGAGGTGCATTTTCGCTATCTCGATATGGGAGATGCGGACCGGGTGAGATGTACCACTTATCTGTTTAGAGATGACGCTTCTTTATGGTGGGAAGGAGAAGAGCATGGTGTTGACCTTGCCACACTCACTTGGGCACAGTTCAAGATGAAGTTCTATGAGAAATATTTCACTCCGGATGCTAGGAGCCGAATAAAGAGGGAATTTATGGCTCTTCGCCAGGGAGATGCCACTGTTGCTGAATTCGTGAAGAAGTTTGATAGGGGTTGCCATTTTCTGCCCCTTATTTCCAGGGATGCGGAAGAAAAACTTAGACATTTCATGGATGGCCTACGACCTACTATTCGGGATAAAGTTATGATGATGCGTCCTGGAGATTATGCTATGGCAGTTACTTATGCATATCAGGCTGAGCAATCCTTGAGGGACATTGACTTTGAGTTACAGCGTAAGAGGCAACAGCATCAGAATAATAATCAGCCTAACAAGAAGCCATATACGGGTCCTCCTAGACCTCAAGGGCCTCAGAAGCCCCAAGGTCAAGTTAAGAAGCCAGCATCACCAAAGCCACAAAATCCTGGTGCACCGAAACCTGCTGAAAGGCAGCCATGCAAGGAGTGCAACCGTCTACATCTTGGCAAGTGCGAGTTGGGGTCATATAAATGTGTTTACTGCAAGGAGGCCGTACACAAGGCTATTGATTGCCCAAAAAGGAAAGCAGTTACTACGGCACGAGCTTATGTCATGAATGCCGAGGAAGCTGAGGAAGAAGCTGACACTACACTCATCACAGGTAACCTAGTCATTTAACATTTTTATATTGCTTATTATTGCATGAAATGTTAAATTGGTTATTAGAATTAATTTGGGATCAAGATTCAACCTAGAACAAATTAGGTTGCATGTTCTACCTAGTTAAGTTATGACTTTAGAAACCATAGAAAATAATTTGAATTTTGTGCTTTATTCTATGTGAAGGATACAATGATTCCAAATAGAAAGTTCTAGGGCCAAAATTAAAGAAGAAGCATAATTATGGGGGATTTCGAATTTCTGGGGGTCATTGGGCAATTTTCGAAACCTTAAGGTCTAAGATACAATTTTCGAAAATTAAAGGGACTTTAATGCAACAATTCGCAAATAATGGACCTAAATGCAAGTTCTGAAATACAAAGGATCAAAATGCAAATCTCGAACATGAAGGGTTAAATCGAAACTTCGATTAATATAAGGACCTAATTGCAATAATTCGAAATTTTGGGGTCAATTTTGCAAATTTCAAAAGTTGAGGGACTATAGTGCAATTCTTCCTAGAAATGTTTAAGTTCAACACGAAATCTTCATCCAACCTTGGGAATTAATGATAGTAAATCCCTAAGTTTCAACACGAAAAGATTTAAAAGACATTTCCATCACAGGGAGGATCATCATTCTAGGAGTAGCTACCTATGCTTTGCTAGATTCAGGAGCTACGCATTCCTTCATATCAGAAACTTTCATCAAAAGACTGAATATTACCCCTCAAGAGATGGGTTTGGGTTTCAAAGTTTCGATTCCTTCCGGTGATCAGATACTCACATCTAAGATTGTTAAGAATATGGAGCTTCGTTTATTCAGAGATGTGGGGACCCGGACGCTAATCACGATCTTAATCATCATTGGGACTAATTAATCAATTATAAAACAGGGTCTAAATTTTTTTTTAAAATACAAAGCGGAAACGTAATGTAATTTACTCAAATTACCTATTAAACATAAACATACATCTCAGTATAAAAGTACAAGTCCTGTACAACATACATTTATTCAACTAGGGTTTAACAGCTAATATCAAGTGTCTAACCCTATCTCTAAACCAAGTCCGGAGCCTCCATGCTATTTATCTTCTCTCATTCTCTTCTTGACCCTGATCCAGCCCCACCTGTTGTCATGCACACATACAAAACAAGACAACAGCCGGATAACTCCGGTGAGAATGAATCCCAGTATAAACAATGTATACATGCAATTATATAGAAACATATACAAAAGCATATAGCAGTTATCATTAACATGTAGCAATTCAACAAACATGAATGATATAAAACTGTAAATCAACATGTCATATCAGACTCAACTTAACCGACGCGTCGTCTCAGACTCGACTCAACTCTAACCTAGGGATCCCGAAGTCTGAATAATAGTAATTATACCGAATCTCAGTCGATAGGAATGAATCAATCCCTAAACGGCATCGATATAATACATATATCCAGTGTCTGGGCGAATCAGCCACAGAATTGATGAATCAGTCAAGAATTAGGCGAATCAGCCAATAACCAGACGAATCAGCCTGTGATTAAGCGAATCAGCTATAATTAGGCAAATCAGCCAATAAATAGACGAATCAGTCTAAAACCCGACGAATCAGCCGGTGACTAGGCGAATCAGCCTATGACTCAACAACTCAGTAGTCAATACATGCATTCAGTATCTAAGCAAATCAGTCGATGACTAGCGAATCAGCAGTCATTACATGCAGTAGCTATAAATCAATAACCTACAAATATCAATCTTATCATACATTAGCTATAACTCAATAGACTACAATCATAAGTCTCATCAATTGCAAATATCAATGCAATAAATGAAAGTATGTGATTTAGGGAAACTCGAGTCACACCTCACTCGAGTTGTGCAATCCCAACTCAACATTAATTTATACCTTTCTTTCTGATATTCTGATTCTGTCGAAGTCTCGAACTCAAATCTGTCAATACTCAATCTGACAAGAACAATATCGAGGAGTATAATATCAATATACCACTCGAATTAAATCTGTCCTGCTCAATACTCAATCTAATTCAATATCGATGGCATAACGGTATAATATCAATATACCCAACAATACCCTATCAATCAGATATTAATTCTAATATCTCATACTCAATAACAACTCAATTCTGATATCACTTGACTCCAAAACTATTCCGAAAATCATAACAATTCCATAATTAGTCTGTTTCTTAATCTGACTTCGATTCTATGATGTCTAATATGTCGAGAACAACATATATGAGTTCCATTCAATTCTGACAATATCATAATTTCAAAGCATGTCAAAACGTAGTAAAACTTACGTCAAGTTGTAGCCTACGTTGCTAGGAACTCGATACCGAAGTCGGATTCAAAATCGGACGGACGGATTTCTCACCAAAAGGCGTAAGGATTTTTCAATAAAATGACAGAACCCTTTCTCGATTCTTTTGTCTGAATTCTCAGCAATTCACGCATGTATCTATATATATTGCATGCAACCATAAGATACGTGGCATTATTTTCATAACCCACGTCTCTCGCTCGGGCGGACATAAATTACCGCCCGGGAGAGCAACTCTCGGCCCTTCTGCGCGATTCAGTCTCGCTCGGGCGGACAAAAACTTCCGCCCGGGCGAGACACTTTCGGCCCTCTTGCATAATTCCGTCTCGCTCGAGCGGACATAAACTTCCGCCCGGGCGAGACACTTTCGGCCCACATCTTGGCTCTTCCTACTTCTTGGTCCAATAAAATCTCGGACTGGCCCGGCTATAACCACATTAAGTCAATTAATCAACATCTGATTACAGTAATTAAATCTCGGGCATTACAAGAGATGTTGTTCGGGCAGATCTTATTGTGCTTCCTATGCCCGAATTCGATATTATACTTGGGATGGATTGGCTATCAGCGAATGGAGCTTCGATTGATTTCCGTCAGCGATCAGTATCTATCAGGCCACCCAGTGGTAAATCTTTTGTTTTCGAGGCGGCGAGAAACAAGCAAATGCCGCACATTATCTCTTGTCTATGCGCGAGGAAGCTTATTAAGCATGGATGCCAGGCGTATCTAGCATGTGTCACTACTACACATGAATCCATCAGCCAGAAGTTAGAGGATGTTGATGTTGTGAGAGATTTTCCTAGCGTCTTTCCCGAAGACGTTTCTGGCATTCCACCCGATCGTGAAGTGGAATTCTCTATTGATCTCATGCCAGGCACTGTTCCTATATCTAAAGCACCTTATCGTCTAGCACCCGCTGAAATGAAGGAATTGAAAGATCAAATATAAGAATTGCTAGACAAGGGTTTCATTCGCCCTAGCTACTCTCCATGGGGCGCTCCGGTGCTATTTGTGAAAAAGAAAGATGGTAGCATGCGTCTCTGCATCGATTACCGGGAGCTCAATAGGCTCACTATCAAAAATAAGTATCCATTGCCAAGAATTGAGGATTTATTTGACCAATTGCAAGGAGCTTCGATATTTTCAAAAATTGATCTGCGATCGGGATACCATCAACTGAAAGTTAAGGAGTCTGATGTTCACAAGACGGCATTTCGCACAAGATATGGGCACTATGAGTTTATGGTCATGCCATTCGGGTTGACCAATGCGCCAGCGATCTTCATGGATCTCATGAATCGCGTATTTCAGCCGTATCTGGATCAGTTTATTATTGTCTTCATTGATGACATATTGATCTATTCCAAGAGCAGAGAGGAGCATAGTCGACATCTGAGGACAGCACTGCAAGTACTTCTAGACAGAAAGCTTTATGCGAAATTCAGTAAGTGCGAGTTTTGACTTGATAGAGTGGCGTTTTTAGGTCACATCATTTCTAGTAGTGGGGTGGAGGTCGATCCGAGTAAGGTAGAGGCAGTGAAAGAGTGGCCAGTGCCGAAGAGTGTCACCGAGATTCGCAGTTTCTTGGGACTAGCTGGCTATTATCGCAAGTTTATTCAGGGGTTCTCATCTATAGCAGTGCCTATGACCGCTTTGACAAAGAAAAATGCAAAGTTTATTTGGGGACCCGAGTGTCAAGACAGTTTTGACAAGTTGAAGCAAGCCTTGATATCAGCACCAGTGTTATCTATGCCATCGGGGCAAGGGGAGTATGTTCTTTATACCGACGCTTCTAAACTTGGTTTGGGCGCAGTTCTGATGCAAAACGACCGAGTTATCGCCTATGCGTCACGACAGTTGAAAATTCATGAAAAGAACTACCCTACTCATGATCTTGAGCTTGCAGCAGTAGTCTTTGCACTGAAAATTTGGAGACACTACCTTTATGGGGAGAAGTGCAAGATATTCACCGATCATAAAAGCTTGAAATACTTCTTCACCCAAAAGGAGTTGAATATGAGACAGCGCAGATGGCTCGAATTGGTAAAGGACTATGACTGTGACATTAGCTACCATCCGGGGAAATCTAATGTAGTGGCAGATGCATTGAGTAGAAAAGCAGCAGTTATCACCCATTTATCACTCCAACGACCGTTGCAGTCCGAGATACAGCGGTTGGAGCTTGCAGTGTATGCTAGGGGCGAGGCCCCTAATCTTGCCACATTATCAGTGCAGTCGACTTTGAGAGACAGAATCCGTGATGGACAGTCCACTGATGAGCAGTTGCAAAAGTGGAGAGCTAGAGATGAAGCCAAGGGCCGGAATTTATACTCAGTAGTGGATGGTTTAGTCCGATATCGAGACCGTCTATGGGTTCCTAGTGTCGATTCTTTGAGAAATCTTATTATGAAGGAAGCCCATGACACACCATATTCCATTCATCCAGGCAGTACAAAGATGTATAGGGATTTACAGTTGTTGTATTGGTGGCCAGGCATGAAGAGAGACATCTTGAGATATGTATCCGAGTGTTTGACTTGTCAGCAAGTCAAAGCAGAGCATCAGAGACCAGCGGGAAAATTGAAGCCACTCCCTATCCCCGAGTGGAAATGGGAGAATATCACTATGGACTTCGTTGTGGGACTGCCTAAAACTGCTAAAGGATCGAATGCCATTTGGGTGATAGTTGATCGTCTTATGAAATCAGCGCATTTTCTACCTATTAAGACGACATTCACCATGGTTCAGTATGCTGACTTGTTTATTCGGGAGATAGTTCGTCTGCATGGGATACCAGTGTCTATTGTTTCTGACAGAGACCCGCGATTCACTTCATCTTTTTGGAAGAGTCTGCATGCAGCGATGGGGATCAAGTTATTATTCAGCACAGCATTCCATCCTCAAACCGATGGTCAGTCAGAGAGAGTTATACAGATTTTGGAGGATCTACTGCGAGCTTGTGTTATCGATTTTCAAGGCAGTTGGGAACCGAAGTTACCTCTAGTGGAGTTCACCTACAATAATAGTTTCCAATCATCAATTGGGATGGCTCCTTTTGAGGCACTCTATGGGAGAAAATGTAGATCTCCTATTCATTGGGACGAGATTGGGGAAAGAAGGGATATTGGTCCAGATGTGATTGAGGAGACCGCTGATCTTGTGGTCAAAATTCGTGATAGAATGAAGACTGCACAAAGCCGACAGAAGAGTTATGCGGACAAAAGGCGAAGGGACTTAGAGTTTGCAGTGGGCCCTAGATTTATTGGTCCGTTCGAGATTTTGGAGAGGATTGGGACACTAGCTTATAAAGTGGCGTTGCCACCAGCGCTTTCAGGAGTCCACAATGTGTTCCACATTTCGATGCTGCGAAAGTACATGTCTAATCCGTCACATGTGCTTAATTATGAACCTCTTCAACTAACTCCAAATATGACTTACGAGGAAAGACCCGTCCAGATTTTGGCTAGACAAGAAAGACGATTGCGAAACAAAGTCATTCCAATGGTCAAGGTCAAGTGGCTGAATCACTCGGAAGAAGAAGCTACTTGGGAAACCGAGAGAGACTTGAAGAGTCGCTATCCAGATCTATTCGGTAAGTTCTAATTTCGAGGACGAAATTTTATTTAAGGGGGGAGGAATTGTAAGGTCCAAAATTAAGACAACGTAATCAAACTACATGCGAATCTAGGAAATAATGAAAAATGAGTAGTTAATTTATTTTAATTGCTATTTAATTATGTGACATACATGTTTATTTGTTAAATATGATTTTTATTGTCATCATGCATAAAATGGTATTTTAGGGATATTCAAGTGACGAACGAGGAACGGGGACCGAAGGCTGTAGAAAACGAAAAATATTTTTAAATGATTATTTTTTTAATTATTTAAATCACGGTCGATGCTTTTTAGTAATTTTGAAAATAAAGGGTTTTGAGGTGATTTTATACGCCAGGATGTAAATTTTGTCGGTGTTGGTTTTTCAACTAAAATGCAAGCTTTTTAGCAACTCGGCTATTAAATTCACATTTTTAATTAAAAGAAAACTTTGTTATTATTTTAATTGATCCTAAATAAACTAATGGGCCTAATTTAATGGCTTAATAGGCCTAATGTCTAGGTTAAGGGATAATTAGTATTTAAAGTATAAAATTTACAAAAAACCTACACAATTCTAGAAACATAATCGGCCACCCACTTTTAAGATTTTGAAAACTCTCTCAAACACCACACAACACACACACACTCGGCAGCAACTTCACGATTTGAAGGGAAGAGTTTCTCGTGGAGTTCTAAGCCTTGTCGTCTCCCCCGTTCTTCGTCGTCAACGGATTTTCGAGCGTATAAAACGCAAAGGCACACCTTAATCTCCTTTTCTCATCCATCATGTCATATTAGTTATTGAATTTGTTGGAATTATTGTGTGCATGAAATTCATTGAAACATATTCAGAAAGTTTCGGTATTGCATGTGTATTTGATGAACTCGATTTTCTGAAATATTATATCCTGTTTATGGCTTAGTTAAGGGGCTGCCATGATGCTATATATGTTTAAGCAAAGTCTTAAAATAAAAACTAAGCCACACACCACCCACCCAATTTCGGCAGAAACAAAAGAAAATCAAGAAACGGAAACTGCATGCGGTTGTCCTGTGTTGGGGGGGGGGGGGGGGGGGGGGGCGATCGGGTTTCATGAAAGAGGGCTGGGCTCGGTGCAACTCTTGTCCAGGGGAGACCAGGGAAGAGTCCTAGCCATGCTAGGACTCGAGGGGAAGGGCGGCGTAGAGTCCTTTGCATGAAGGACTCAACCCGAGAAGTGCAGCAGTTCTTGCGCATGGGGTGCGCGGCTGCTGGGAAGGGGAGGGCTCGTTCCAGACTTGCTGGGCAGGGTTAAGGCGAGTCCTCAGGGTCCTAGGCTAGTGCTGGAGTGGCTGGTTAGAGAGTCAAGCCATGGGTTAGAGTCTAGACACCAAAAACGTAGGAGTCATGCACAGGAAGCTCTCGGCAGTACATGGTGGGAATTGGGGGACTTGGGTTTTTATGTTCGGGTGTTTTCCGTGGGTTTTGTTGGTCCAGTAGGGTACTCTAGCACGTTGGGCAGGCTCTGGTTTGTTATGGTTCGAGGGTAACTCGATAAAATTAAGAGATGGCTCGGGGTCGAAGTCTAGGTGTCAAATAGGGTGTTTTAAATAATGAAAATTGGAAAACGGCTCACGGGGGGTCGAGTCATGGTCCATAAGGGCTAAAATAATATAAAAAGACTAAATTTAGAATTTAGGAATTTTATATGAAAGTTTGGGATTTTTCGGGATTAAAACACCGTTAAAACAATTAAGTAAAGATAATTGAAAAAGTCTAACATTTAAGCCAAATAAAATTATGAAAAAATTCATATAAGCTTAAATAAATATTTGGGACATTTTAGAGTCATGAAATCAAGAAAGTAATCGAAATAGTAAAATGTCGAGTCCAGGGGTAAAACGGTCTTTTTACACCGGAAATTAGTAAAGGTCATGGCAGTGCCCTAAATGATATTTTTATGAAATTATGATTATTTTTAAATGTTTATGAATTGTTCATGATTAATTGATGATTTTTAAATGTCTAAAGGATTTTTATGATTTAAGAAGACATTTAAAATACATGTTGCATGCTTGGTTTCAAAAATGAAAAATGTAAATATTATTCAGAGATTTTTCTAAAGTGATGTGAATGAAAAATGTTGAAGGATGTGAAATGATTGTGACTAATTCGTTAATGTTGGCGACGTCGTGAGGGTTATGGTCCCAGTGGGAGCCCGACGATCGTGTTTCCATCATTGCGAATATGAGGTAACGGTTATGTGGTAACGGTTTTGTGGTAACGGAAGAATGAGAATATCGTGAGGGGAAAAGGCCCCAGAGGGAGCCCATTTATGGGAAAAGGCCTCAGAGGGAGCCCCGACGATCGTATTTCTATTCAATCATGATAGGCCAAGGCTCAGTTGACCGGTGAGAGTGTCGCTGATGTCCCCGCCGCCTAGTACTGTGGTTTATGTAGATGGATCCATCGACCTTCACGATCATGAGCATGAAAGTCACAATTATCGATCTGAATTCAACAAAGGAAAAGGAAAAATAAAAAGGAAAATGATTATGATCATGTTAAAATGTTTTATGTCATGTTAAGGAAAATGAAAGGTTTAAGTTTATGTTTGCATGTCATGAAAAAGTATTTTAAGAAAATGTTCATGTTTGGAATTTATGCATTCTCATGAAAAAGATATTTTAAGTACAAGTATTTTTCACTGTTATATGTTAATTGTATTACGTATTATTCGTTATCAAGATTATGGTGTGTTGAGTCTTTAGACTCACTAGGTGTGATGGATGCAGGTGAGTTTGATGGAGCTCTTGATGGTTGACCTGACTGGACTGAAGGTGCACACAACCCGAGGACCAGCGCTACATTTTCTGCACTATGATTTATGATTTAAGTTAAAGATTTTTAAGATTATTTATTTATACTTTGGAGAGATTTTGAGAGGTTTAGTATGGGCTTTACTTTTCAATTTATTGCTTTTTAGGTTTGGTAAAACATTTGACGACTTCGTTTATTGACTATTTCACTTGGTTTTTAAAATGCTAGTTTGTGACGTTTTATTTTAAAGGGTAAAATATTTTATCAAAATATTTTCATGTAGTAAGTGAGTTCGCGAAAAAAAAATTTCTAGTACTTTTAAAAGGTGAGGACGTTTCAAATACTATCCAGATTATGAAATGATATGATTGTGATTGACAGATTGTTCAATCTATATCTATTAGTTTGTACCAGATAACGTACAAACATTACCAAATGACACAGATCGATGTCAGAAAAAATGGTCAGAATAATTAGAATACAGAAATAAAGTATATCAGATTAGGATTTTGATTGATTTTGTACTTGTGACAGAGTATATCCTGAGCTCTCTCCTAGATTTTTCACAGATTGACGGATAGTCAGAATGTATTATCCAAGTATTAGAAGATTTTGGTACAGCTTTAGTGCTGGATATTAGCACTAGTTGTTATGACTTATTGTCACGGTATAAATTACTGCATGACAATAGCTATCAGCTTATCAAATGGGTAATGAGATAGTTATAGACAAGACAGTATATGGTGAATACTACAGATTTCTTTTGAACAAAATTCGGAGGAAGATGAAGATAGTTCAGAATGAACAGAGTTAAGAAACCAACGTCGGATGATGACGATTGATATCTGAAGCTGAAGATGGTATATATCCTTGACCGGGATAAATAGATTGGATAACATCTACTAGTATTGTTTTTTTATGAACTGTGATTGGTCTATACGGATGTTGTATAACCAACATGGCAAGATTGATTATGTCAGAGTTAGTTTAAGAAGTATTATGATAATATACTTCATTAAGTCTTATTCCAGAGTGGAAAGCAGAGGTTGATACAAGAAAGAGATTTCAGAATGGATTCATTAGGATGAAGGTTTGAGTTAAACTCTGTTATACATATCTTCTGATATATCTTAATGGATTGTTTGTGAGTTCGAGGACGAACTCAGATCTAAGAGGGGGAGAAATGTCATGCCCGAGAATTATAGAATTGATAAACCAAGATTATTAATCTTCATTAACGTGAGACTCGGAAGATATGAGAATGCATGACATGCAATGAGGGAAGAAAAGACATGAGAAAATAGAGTTTGCAAGACCGCACCCGCGGTGCAAACATGACCGCCCCCGCGGTCATAAATTATGAAATTTTGTAAAAAGGCCGTAGCCACACCGCACCCGCGGTGCTAGAAGGACCGCACCCGCGGTGCAGCTACAGTAGGGTGACTGCACCCGCGGTCGTTGGATTTTTGAAAATGAAAAGCTGCCGAAGCATGAACGCACCCGCGCTCCTGGAATCACCGCACCCGCGGTCATGCGTGTAGCTTGAAAAATAAGCCACGTTTCCTGTGTTGCATGCAGTATATATATATATATATATATATATATATATATATATATATATATATATATATATATATATATATATATATATATATGAATGACACGTAAATTCCTCAGAAATTCAGATAAGGGTCGAGGCTTTGAGAGAAAAATCCTTACGCCTTTTAGACTTGCGATTGTGAAAGATCCGTCTATCAGAATTCAAATCCAAACGCAGTATCGTGTTCCTCTTGACTCAAGCTGCACAAGGACGTAAGTTTTGTTACGTTGTGAGATGTTTTGAAAATATGATGTTGCTAGAATCGAATATGATTCAGATATGGTGTTTCTAATACCGTAGACATTGTAGAATTGAAGTCAGATTAAAGAACAGACTGTTTCTGTAATTGTTATGATTTTTAAAAGATATTGACGGAGATTCGATATCAGATTTGTGTTATCATTGAGATTGTGAGTTATATCAGTATTGATTATGAGTTCTAGTATTATATCTGTGATGTTGAGATTGACGGGGTTATTCAGATTGTATTGTTATGCCGTCGAAACATCAGTTGATTTAGATTGATCAGATTCAGATATGATTTCGATTATATTGTGATGTCGATGATATGAATTAGATTGTATTTTTTTCAGACATTGATCAGATTATGTACTGAGTTGAGTATTGATCAGAACAGATAGTGTATTGAGTTATTCACTGATACAGTGCATTCGATATTGTCATTTCAGATTTGATATGGACAGATTCGAATACAGGTCATCGTCTTCGTCAGACAGGGACGACAAAGGTATAATTCATGTGATATTCGGGAAGATGCAACTCAATTGAGATCCCATTTGTGTTTCCCAACAAAATCACATACTAGAATTATTGTTGTTTATTTTATGATATGATTATGATGCGTTTATAGATGATATATTCATATCTTTTGAGATGATTATGCTTTGTTTACAGATTGTTATTCATTGCATTTAAGATAGGGAGTCTTGACAGAACAGTCAAACTTCTAGACGTTCGGTGATATCACAGCTTAGGGGAAGATCAGTCTCCTATTGTAGATGTGGATACAGATCAGGCCGAAGTCTAGGAATAAGACGTACAGTCACCCCAATTGGGAGGGTAGGTGATAGATCGTCTTATTCACACCGGGATCCCTAGAGTTATAATTGAGTCGAGTCTAGGCATGATTTGACTAGAACTGCATGTGTTTATGGATGTGGTTTCATAGACTATGAAACCCATTTTTATTGCTTTCAGTCATGATAGCATGTTTCTATGGTTTGATTTGAGTTGCATGTTTATCAGATTCGAGTTGCATGCTTATTTTGATTTAATTTCATAGATTATGAAATCTATTGTTTTAATTTTATTCATGATAGAATGTTTCATGATTCACATTGTGTATATGCATGTTTACCATGTTTTATACTGGGATTTATTCTCACCGGAGTATCCGGCTGTTGTCTTGTTTTGTATGTGTGCATGACAACAGGTGGGACAAGATCGGGGTCAAGAGAATGATGAGAGAAGACGAGTTTAGCGTGGTGATTCCGGACTTATTGTAGACTTGGTTTAATACTTGAAATTTAGTAGTTAAACCCTAGATTAGTTTGACTGAATACTGTACATTATTGTACTTTTATACTGAAAAGTATTTTGATACTGAGATGTATGTTATTTAGATTCCATTACCTTCCGCACTTGCATGTTTAAAAAAAAAATTTTAGACCCTGTTCAACCTTAATTAACAATTAAATCCCAAAGATGATTAAGAAGATGATCAGCGTCCGGGTCCCCACAAGGATGATGATGTGATCATTGTTGATCAAACTCCAAAGAAGGCATGTGATCCGCTAGAGTTGCCCGAAGGACCTATACCGAGGGGACGGAGCAAGAAGTCTAAAGAAGCACTTCAAGGACTCATGATGAGTGATAAGTGCAAGTTTTGCACTTAATTTATACTAGAATCCATTTTGAATTATGCTTGTTTCGAACAGAATTATGCGTTTTTTGGTTTGTTTTTGTTGTCATTTCAGGAATGGTGAAAATAGCGATCACGAAGCCAAGTGAACCAAGAGAACAATGAAATGCCATGAACCCTCGGACAGAACCTCGCGCGCGCCCGCGCGAGATCACGCGCAGCCGCGCGCAATGAGATGCATGATGATCGACAGTGGTGCGCGCGCCATCGCGCCAACTCTTGCGCACTCGCGCGCACCGATACAAGCGAATGACCAGTGGTGCGCGCGCCACAGCGCCAAAACACGCGCTATCGCGCGCACAAAGATGCAGCAGAAAACCCGAGAGCAGCGCGCGCCAGCGCCAGATCTCGCGCACCCGCGCGCGCAGACCCGAGACAGACGCGCCATCGCGCCAACTCTCGCGCACCCGCGCGAGCTAGCACTCGGCAGATGAGCAACACCATGCGCGCCATCGCGCCACTTCATGCGCCATAGCGCGCGCCGCGAGTCCAGAAATGTATAAAAAGCGCGATTCTTAGGTCATTCAGGGGAATTCAGCGGCCGCAGAGAGAAAACACACGATCATCAGCCGTCACAGGAGAAAAAGACGAAGAAACGGAGCGCCTACAGGAGATAGAGATTCAGAGTGCGAAGAACCATCGCAAATACGAAGAACGACGGATCTGGGGACAGAGACGACACTTCGATTTGTTATCTTTTCCTTTGTTTCTTTATTTTATTGCGTAGAAATGTCCAGAATCACAAACATATCTTGTTTTCTCTTGGATTTCGTGATGAACTAAACTCTCATTCTGGAGAATGACGTAACTCTGTTGAAACGATGATTTGACACCGTTATTTATTGATTGAATTCTGCTTTCGTTTAATTGTGTTCTCTGCGTTTACTGCACTGCAATTTACTGGCCATAAATTGTTTGTTGTTTGATTAATCTTATAACTCGGGAGAGGGACTAGGGTTATAGATCATTAGAGACACATCGTTGAATGTTTATAGCGTTCGGAAGGCGTATAACTTTAGCGAGGCTTAGTAAGAACATTGTATGCGCTTATCTATGAAACGTAGATTCTAATTAGGAATAATTGAATCGAAGTTGATAGATACACTTTATTCGTCACTTGGGAAAGGGGGAATAAAACAATCTAAGTGTTCTTGGCCATTAATCGATTGGAATTCAGGAATATAAATTAAACTGTGAATGATTGTCGTGGAAACTTTGTGAAATCATTTCTCTAGATATTTTCTCTCATTATTATCTCTCAATCCGGTGATTTAATTTATTCATTGCTTTCAATTAATTCGTTTAAACAAACAAATCTGATTATTGATTTTTCTAGATAAAGTCTTGGCTATTTTAATTACAAGAATTGATATACATTTTTATACACACTCCTCGTGGGATCGACACTTGTACCCAAAAGTACATTTTACTATAACTTGACATCGTGCGCTTGCGAGCAGTTAAGAAAACGCGCAACAAGTTTTTGGCGCCGTTGCCGGGGAATAAACTATTTAATTGCATATTAATATCGTTACTAAGTAGTCTTGACTTTAATTTAGACTTTATTTTATTTATTTAATTTTTTGCGTTATAATCTTTTTCTGTTTTGCAGTGTATGCTCAGATCGCACAACCCTGACTTGCTTATCTTTGATCCGGAGATCGAGCGAACTGCGAGAAGATTAAGAAAATCGAGAAGGGAAGAAATCAAAGCGATGGCTGATAACAGAGAAAACGACCGACAGATGCCGCCTGAGGCTATACCAATCAGAGATCACTTCCGACCAGTGATCAACACGCATTATTCTGGCATTGCTCGAGGAAACATCAACGCCAACAATTTCGAGCTTAAGCCCGCATTGATAAACATGGTTCAACAGAACCAGTTTGGGGGAGCCACTACTTCAGATCCTCATCTACATCTCAGAACATTCTTGGAGATTACAGATACGGTAAAAATGAATGGTGTTTCTGATGATATTATTCGACTGCGCTTGTTTCCTTTTTCTCTCAGGGATCAAGCAAGAGGATGGCTGCAATCGCTTCCCTTGGGAAGTATCACAACATGGGAGGAGTTGGCGACAAAATTTCTGGCAAAATACTTTCCCCCTGCAAAGTCTGCACAGTTGAAGATAGAGATTAGCACGTTTCGGCAGACTGAATTGGAGCAACTGTATGAGGCATGGGAGAGATACAAGGAGCTGTTGAGGAAATGCCCGAACCATGGTTTTGAAGACTGGGTGCAAATCGAGCTTTTCTATAATGGATTGAATGGTCAAACGCGTACAACTGTGGATGCAACGGCAGGTGGCACGATCTTTGCCAAGTCCCCTGCTCAAGCCTATGACTTGCTTGAGCAGATGACCATAAACAGCTACCAGTGGCCATCTGAAAGATCTGGAGTGAAGAGGACTGCTGGAGTTTACGCCGTGGATCCAATCACATCACTTACTGCACAGGTTTCAGCATTGACCACACAGATTGCAGCAATGAACAAAGCAGGCCAGTCTACGTCTGATGTAGCACTGGTGACTGCCGAAGAGTCGCCTATTCCTGAAGAAGTGCAATACATCAACAACAAGAACTTTGGAGGCTTTGGCGGATATCGAGGTAACCCTCCCCCTAACACTTATCACCCTGGTTTGCGAAACCATGAAAACTTTTCTTATGCAAACAATAAGAATGTGTTGAATCCTCCACCGGGGTTCAACACATCAAATGGGGAAGGGAAGCCATCATTTGAAGATTTAGTTGGAACGTTTGTGGTTGAATCTGGTAAAAGGATGTCTAGAACTGAGTCTAGACTGGATAACCTTGAGACACACATGGCGAGCATTGGTGCGACATTGAAAATCCTGGAGTCACAAGTGGGGCAAATAACGAATGCACTTACGTCTCAACCGTCAGGCGTAGTACAAAAGACTGCAGATCCAAATCTGAGAGAGGTGAATGCCATTTTTATGCAGCATGAGGAGATTGGTATGTTAGGCAGCGAAGAGAAGGAGGTTGAACTCACACAAGTTCCGAATGAAAAGCCAACTCCAAGCAAAAGAACCCGAGGTAAGAAATCTGAGAGGTATGAGTCAAATCAATGCATTGATATTTCTTTACTTCCCTACCCCCAGAGATATTTACAATTGCAGGCTGAGTTTCAAAAAAAAAAGGTCTTGAAGATCTCAAGAACCTACACTCTAACATTCAGTCTACAGAGAAGGAAGAGGTGGCAATCACTGGAGGAGAGAATAAGGGCATGCAAGGAAGTCTTCCTCAGAAGCTGCAAGACCCCGGAGAATTTGTTATACCATGTGAAATAAGGGGGCAATTAGTGGAAAAAGCTATATGTGATTCGGGAGCGAGCGTGAATGTAATGCCAAGTTTTCTCTACGAGAAACTTGGACTGAGTGTGATCAAACCCACAGGACTAAGTTTGCAAATGGCGGATAAATCGATCAGGACACCGCTAGGTGTTGTGGAAGATGTTGAACTTAAGATTGATAAAATAAGGCTTTTAGCTGATTTTGTGGTGCTTGACATGGGGAACAGTCAGAATGTTCGTGCTATTTTAGGACGACCATTTTTGGCTACTGCAGGAGCTATTATTGACGTGAAACGAAGAAAGATGACCATGGAAGTTGAAGGTCAGCTTGTGGAAATAAAGGCATCCAAGATAGCATACAATCCACCATGAACAGGATGGGTATAGTCGGGCTGATGACGTTAAACCAAGCGCTGTGTGGGAGGCAACCCACAATTTATTTTCTTTAGCATTCATTTTGTTTTTATTATTTTATTTTATTTTACGTCCTGAGTTGTTAATTTTACCCACCACCAGATCTATCACCGCCGCAGCCCATGGAAATGGATGACTCAGATGCTGCGGACAACAACTCGAGCCCCGAGTTCTGACATTCGGGAGCGAGGTATGTGTTGTCATATTCTTTATTTCTATACATTGAGGACAATGCATACTTTAAGTTTGGGGGGTAACAAATTGCTTGTTAGAATTCTTCTGAATTTTTTTTTATTTTGCACAGTAGTTAGTTTGATTTTTTTATTATTATTTTTATTATTGCATTCTATATTTGTTAGGAAAAGTCATGTAAGTAAAATGTGTGACCGATGATGAAAACTTAATTGCGATCCTGAAATTTATATGTGTTCATGAGAACCTAAGCGTCACAAATATCTTGCACTGTCATGTTTATTGATACTATTGTTGCTTAGAGACAAGTTGTATGCCTGTGATGCTAAACAGACGACGGATATCTGATATTTGGTAATTCTTGCATGACATTGATTGACACTTTTACAAACATAGAAATGATCTAGGCGGTTTTTCACAATATCTTTGGGCCTGTTTTCTTTGTTACTGTCAATTGTAGCCCTTTGAGACTCGAAGTTTTTGAGATGCTTAAATTTTCTTCGTGCACCTATTTCATATATCATTTTTGCTGAAAATTGCATGTGATTGGTTTGTATGAGTTGACTAATGGATTGACGGAAGTCTAGAACTTGTTTGAACACTTTTCGAGGCGAAATACGGATAACATGTGACATAGGAATGATTTAGGCGATCTTTGGAACCGTTTTGAGCCTTCGAGCCTACCAAATGAACATGATATATCCCTAGTGTCCCATTTTGAGCCAACTAAAAAATCAAGTGGTATGTGTCAATGACACACAATTAGCCCCCTTGTATTTATTCTACTTCCCACAACGACTACCTAATGAAGCTTATACACTTACTGTCCTACCTAATTTTGAGAGAAATAAGTTCATGGGTGTTGTAATGATTCAAATACTCCTTGAAAAGAAAAGAAAAAGTTAAATGTGTTGAAAGAAGTTCAAAAGAAAAAAAAAATGTGAATCAAAAGTGGTGAAAAAGAAAATATGGGAAATGAAGGATATGAATGAAAAGAAAACAATAAAGTGGAGGGTGGTTGAAAAGAAAATGAAAATGAGTGAAGTTGATGAAGTTCAATTATTTCTCTCAAATTTTGAATTCCATACCTTTTATTGTAGCCGTGAGCCGTGGCCTAACATTACAAGCCTACAAGACCTATTAACCTTGTCACATTTATCCAATATACTAGTGGAGAAAAGTTGTTCAAATCAAGCTTATGGATACCTGAAAAACATTGTCAACGAGTATAGACTCTAATCACTTGCTTGCAAGCATCTCATTTTGTGATTTCATCTTTGGCATACTTGTGTTGATCATCTTTCGAGCCAAATAATCACCGAAAAAGTCCTATGTGATCTGTGAATGCAAATGTTGATGTTGTGTAAGTTGAACTGAACTGAGGATTTCTTGATTCTGTAAGGCGAATGGGCATTACAACTCTATTTGAGCATTCGATGGGGTAAACGAACATTGACATATCACACACACACGTGACTCTTGGGAAATCATGAATTACATGAAATTAGATGAGTCGGAGGTCAATATCACTTTTCGCATATCCATGACTTTAGTAATTTGCGTATTTCTTTATTAGCTGTTATTCTATTTTGCTCGGGACTAGCAAAAGTTCAAGTTTGGGGGGTTTGATAAGTGCAAGTTTTGCACTTAATTTATATTAGAATCCATTTTGAATTATGCTTGTTTCGAACAGAATTATGCGTTTTTTGGTTTGTTTTTGTTGTCATTTCAGGAATGGTGAAAATAGCGATCACGAAGCCAAGTGAACCAAGAGAACAATGAAATGCCATGAACCCTCGGACAGAACCTCGCGCGCGCCCGCGCGAGATCACGCGCAGCCGCGCGCAATGAGATGCATGATGATCGACAGTGGTGCGCGCGCCATCGCGCCAACTCTTGCGCACTCGCGCGCACCGATACAAGCGAATGACCAGTGGTGCGCGCGCCACAGCGCCAAAACACGCGCTATCGCGCGCACAAAGATGCAGCAGAAAACCCGAGAGCAGCGCGCGCCAGCGCCAGATCTCGCGCACCCGCGCGCGCAGACCCGAGACAGACGCGCCATCGCGCCAACTCTCGCGCACCCGCGCGAGCTAGCACTCGGCAGATGAGCAACACCATGCGCGCCATCGCGCCACTTCATGCGCCATAGCGCGCGCCGCGAGTCCAGAAATGTATAAAAAGCGCGATTCTTAGGTCATTCAGGGGAATTCAGCGGCCGCAGAGAGAAAACACACGATCATCAGCCGTCACAGGAGAAAAAGACGAAGAAACGGAGCGCCTACAGGAGATAGAGATTCAGAGTGCGAAGAACCATCGCAAATACGAAGAACGACGGATCTGGGGACAGAGACGACACTTCGATTTGTTATCTTTTCCTTTGTTTCTTTATTTTATTGCGTAGAAATGTCCAGAATCACAAACATATCTTGTTTTCTCTTGGATTTCGTGATGAACTAAACTCTCATTCTGGAGAATGACGTAACTCTGTTGAAACGATGATTTGACACCGTTATTTATTGATTGAATTCTGCTTTCGTTTAATTGTGTTCTCTGCGTTTACTGCACTGCAATTTACTGGCCATAAATTGTTTGTTGTTTGATTAATCTTATAACTCGGGAGAGGGACTAGGGTTATAGATCATTAGAGACACATCGTTGAATGTTTATAGCGTTCGGAAGGCGTATAACTTTAGCGAGGCTTAGTAAGAACATTGTATGCGCTTATCTATGAAACGTAGATTCTAATTAGGAATAATTGAATCGAAGTTGATAGATACACTTTATTCGTCACTTGGGAAAGGGGGAATAAAACAATCTAAGTGTTCTTGGCCATTAATCGATTGGAATTCAGGAATATAAATTAAACTGTGAATGATTGTCGTGGAAACTTTGTGAAATCATTTCTCTAGATATTTTCTCTCATTATTATCTCTCAATCCGGTGATTTAATTTATTCATTGCTTTCAATTAATTCGTTTAAACAAACAAATCTGATTATTGATTTTTCTAGATAAAGTCTTGGCTATTTTAATTACAAGAATTGATATACATTTTTATACACACTCCTCGTGGGATCGACACTTGTACCCAAAAGTACATTTTACTATAACTTGACATCGTGCGCTTGCGAGCAGTTAAGAAAACGCGCAACAATGAGCTACCAAGATGGGCCTACAAACATGAAGTCCCAATTAGAGGAGTTTGGGGAACATGACAATGATGTTGGAGGTCACTGGAATATCATTCAAGTACTAGATGATCAAGAGGACAGTAGCACTCACGCACGCAACGCATTACAGTACAAAAGTTGTCGCGCACTTGCACGAGAACTAAATATTTATTCAAGAGTTTTATACAAATAGGATTTTATTCACCTTCGTTCATATATCTATCCAGGTCGGAGAGCTCTTAATCCGGATGCTCGGTAACCCTGTGCTCGGCTGTCTAATAACAATGTTTTCAGATGTCTAGACTTTAGCTGGCATAAAGATTCCCAAGAAAAGGGATAAATGAGTCGGACCCTGTGTTGGTTATTGATCCTCGTACCTTGGGCCTAGTGGTATTTAACATGGACTAGTCACTTTGATTAATGGGCTACAACATTGATCGGGTTGGGCTAACTCGGATCCCTGTCAGGTTGATTTTATAATGGTATCAGATTGGTTCTTTTATCCAATCTTGTGGAATCTTGGCATTCTATAAATTTTTTTAAGAAAATTTCAATGTATGTTGATTACCAGGGCAATTAGGTAGCTAAAAATTCCAGAAAGGTGTAATGCATGATTCTATGAAAACAAGGATGTGGTCCTGTATTCAAGCCTAACTTCAGGGACCAGATCACCATATAATAATTTAGAAATACAAGAAGTCAAAACTCAAGAAAATTTATCAGATCATTAACATTAATGTAAAATCACAAATTGTACCAAATTTATCATCATTTTCGTGACAAACACACATAACTATCGTCGCTAAATCGTGCTGGCAGGAACTGTTTTGGAGAACCACCAAAGAACCAGAGCACATGAAATCAAAACCAGAGGGATTAAATGAACAGCTTTCTCTGCTGGTAGCGATCTCAAATAAGCATTCTTCTTTGTGTTCACATCGGAGATAAGATTATTATTAGTACTAAAACTCGGCAAAATACCTTCAGAGGCCGGATTCTTTGAAACATGTGGAATGAAGTTCTCCAAGAAATCATCAGATACCCGAGAAGATGAATAACTTGTAGATCGATGCATAGTTTCGTGCGAGATATTAATAAACGTAGTTAAAATTCGTTATCACACGAGGGATATCAGTATAGTTGGGAAAGAAGGAGTTTTATATGGCAAGTGGGAATGAATGAATAACTTTGCTTCTGGTTTTCATAAAGCTGCAGCTTCAAAGTGGAGCAAGATATTGCTTAATTTGGGATTTGTGAAATTGCTTGGACTTTTTAAAGTGGAAGGCACCCTAATATTTTATGCCAAAACTCTTTGCAAATCATGCAATGTTTTCCGTTCCATAACACGAGCATCCAAGAAATATAATAAATAAAAGATACAGTTTATTTGTTTTCGCAAAATCAGTTAACGATAAAATCCTCAAATTCAAACATGAGTTGTCAGTCCCCCTTTCACATTTTTTCTTTGTTTGAGCTTCATGTGAGACTCAAAAATACTAGAATTTTTTGTATTATATATGAATCCAATAATATCATCTATATTTATATCATGTATTCTTTTTTTATAATCTTTCTCCCTTCACGACACTCACGCTCAAACATGAGAAACCAACAAGAAACCTTCCAATTCAAAGAAACCATTTATGTTCAAATAGTCATCTATGCAAAACATACCATTCAACTCAAAAAACATAAAAATTGAAGGTATGAAGCTTCATCAGGAATCCGACCCAAACAAGAGTATTTTTCCGGGTCGTATCCGGTCCAACTCGACCTACCTAACATGAAAACCCCAAACTCAAACCTTATTTTTCGGGGCAAATCGTGTCAGGTTGACGGGTCAGATCCGATTTTGATACCCCTAACGATTTGTAGTCTATGGTGTAAACAATAAAGTGGTTTTTGGGATTTTTTTTTAAAAAATGTTTTTGATGCAGAATTGGTTAGAAAAGATCAACAGGTTGAGGAGAATGATGAAAGTAGCAGGGATAGTAAAGAATCACTTTTATAGTATCTGCCGAGCTTCTTCAAATCTATAATCAATGAACTGGTATCCAAACTAGGTGAAAAAGGGCATTTAAAACATGGCTCGTGATGCCTAAACTCTGCATTATGAGTGCAAGAGTTGATCAAATTTTAAAATTATTTATTAATGCATTCTTGCTCGTAATGCTTTGGATGTCGACGATTTTGTTTGGATGTTTGAGCTAAAATTATGGAAGTCCAATTAATTTAGCCTAAGTCCAAGAGGATGGATTAGCCAAAAAAAATTATACAGGAAAGCCCATCGAAGATTCAAATTAATTTGAATGGGTTAGAAAACAGACAAGCAGAAGGAGATCATGGATAGTTGCAATTAGTCGCTAGAAAGAGGAACACAACACATCGCTCAAATAATAAGCAAAGTCATTGTAAAAAATCATTAGCTTTAGTTGAAGCATGTTTCAATTTTTTCATCCGAATTCTAGCACTAAAGCTAAGTCTGCGGGCCACTTTAGTACATATAGTTTTTTTTTTTTTTTATAAGTTGCAATGTCTTTTAAAATCGGCTTATGGACTCTTTGGTTTTTGACGAAGTCATATCCTAAGATATTTTAGTTGATCCCTTCAGACCCTTTTATAAAATTTTTATGAATCTTTCTGTGTTGAGATCAGTCTGTTTGCTACAATTTTCATAGTCGAGATCTTCTCTGTTTTTGGTACATCAAAGTTAAGCATAACTCCATAAGAGTGTATTGGTTTTATAACAGAATTCACATAGTGTGTCTGGTACAGTGGAATTTGATTTCTCCTTAACCTTGTTCCAGTTGCATGTGCTTTTCCACCTACTTGGAAATCTGTTTGGGGTCCTCACAAATTTGAATTATGAGATCTTGCCCTTTCTCTTAGTGATTTAGAGAAAATGACCAAGTTATTGAGGGTGGTTCACCCATATTGTATTCATCTTCATATCTACGTCCTTGAGATTCGTAAAATACTCTGCAAGGTCTTGAAGACCTACCAGACCAATCATTTCTATAGTTGTCATGAGCTTAATTTCTTTTCTTAAACATTTTTAATCAGCTTGATAATTTTTCTTCAGCGGTTAAAGGTTTAACCTTCGTCTTCCTCTTTGATGTAACAATGGTTCAGTACCAAAAGATGATGGTAACCTTCCTCCTGAGTTCTTTTTACTAGAACTTGGTTGTTGTTCTAGAGTTTGGATTTTTTTTTTTATTAACCTTTAATGCTCCAAGAATTTCTTGTTTTTTCAAAGATTTCCTCGATTTTATGTGGTACATGATATAGCTGATTGTCATAGTTTTGTACCGTCTTTGGATCTCTCTAAGATCTCCGAAGAGTCTAGAGGCATCCAGGACTATTTTTAGAAATCTATTATTTTGAATCATATGTTTACCATATGACTCTGATGTATTCCTCTTTGCACCCGATGTCTACATTGATTAGCTCTTCTTTTAAATATTCCAAAATATTGTAAATATTTAATCTCGAACATATGTTCGGATCCATAATTTTTAAGAAATTATCCTCCTGAAACATTTAATTACTTAGTAATTGTAAAGTCAAAAATGTGATAATGTAATTCAACTATATGCAAATCAAGAAAAAATGAAAATGTCTAATTAAATTATTTTAATTGCATTAATTAAATGTGGTAGGGATTTTATTTAAAATATGATTTTCTATTAAAATACATAAAACTGTGTTTTTAAGAGTTATTCGAGACGCGATCGAGGAACAGAGACAGGAGACCGTAAAGGAAAAATATTTTTATTATTATTTTTTATTATTTAATATATGTTATATTTTATATTATTTTCAAAATTTTGAGGTGTTTTACCCGTCGAGTCATATTTTAAACTAGCAATCGATTGTTGACGAAAATAGAGACCTTTCGAAGGCTCGATTAATATTTTCGAAAACTTCCTTAAACGAAATAATTTTCTTGCATTCTAATGGGCCTATTAGACTAAGGTTATTGGCCTAAATTTCTACCCAGTTATTTATATCAAAACTTGATTCCTCCAAGCCCTAGTTTCACTCAAACTCACACCTCACCTCCTAGAAACCTAGAGCTTCTTCCCTAGCCACGCACACACACACGTCCCTAGAGCCAGTTTCATGTGTATTTTAAGGAAGTAAAAGCAGAAAGCTCCCCATCTCTCTCCGCCAACGTTCTTCGAATCTAAAATTGTTTTTCGTGCATGAAACACGCAAAGGCGCGCTTTAATCTTTTAATATTCATTTTTCATACCATATTATGTGTGATTATACATGTTTGCATGAAAAATATGATGCCCTCTTATTTATTTTCGTTTTTGTGCCTTATACATGATCAAACTTTGATTTTCTTGCTTTCAAATTCGTGTTATTGATGTACAAAGGGGCTGCCATGGTAGGACCATTAAAAGGGACAAATTTCAGAGGGTTAAGGGACCCCTACAATGTAACGATCATGGCCCATTAGGCTGAACTAACAAAGGCCTCGGCCCATACCCACGCACCACTAACTAGTACCAACACTTAGGAATCTAGGTACTTAACCCTGAAAGTCCTGGGTTCAAGTGTTGGGGAAGGAGAAAGAAACCACTTTCCAGGAATAGGAAATTCTATGAGTGCATGGGCATGATCCGAGACCCATGCTGGACCATCCTAACGACCCATGACCAGTAGTGGTGCGTGGGTATGGGCCGAGGCCTTTGTTGGTTCAGCCTAATGGCCCATGATCGTTACCAAAAAAGGTGCCCCCAGATTCGACGACTGTCCTCACTGTATCAAGACGAGTCTTTCCAGCGTTCTTATGTTCTCACTCACACGCACTCTAAGAAACTTCCTAGGGGGTCACAGATCCCAAAATTGCCCCAAGTCAAGCACGCTTAACTTTAGAGTTCTTATGTGATGAGCTATCGAAAAGAAGATGCACCTTCTTGATATGAGTAGTACATATCAAATCTTTTAAGCCCTCTTCAACTGTACAATCCATTACATTGAACAGTCTTGGAATCCCTCTCATTCCGGTATAGGATCGGTTCATTCATGTTCATTCCACCTAGAAGCCTGCCAGGAGCCGCTCATTGTCTGTACAACCTTATGGCACCGGCGATCACCCCCCGCCCTCTTCAGCCCCGGCGATCACCCCCCGCCCTCTTCAGCCCCGTCCCCGAACCACACCGTACTAAGAGAGGTCGGCTCTGATACCAACTGAAACGCCCCAGATTCAAGGACTGTCTTCATTGTATCGAGTCTTTCCAGCGTGCTTATGTCCTCACTCACACGTACCCTAAGAAACTTCCCAGGGGGTTACCCATCCCAAAATTGCCCCAAATCAAGCACGATTAACTTTGGAGTTCTTATATGATGAGCTACCGAAAAAAAGATGCACCTTTTTTATATGAGTAGTACATATCAAATTTTTTAAGTCATCTTCAACTGTACAGTCCATTACATTGAACAATCTCGGAATCCCTCTCATTCCAGTGTGAGATCGGTTCATTCATGTTCCCTCCACCTAGAAGCATGCCAGGAGCCGCTCATTGTCCGTGCAACCTCATGGCACCAACGATCACTCCCCGCCCTCTTCAGCCCCGTGCCTCACATAGAAGCATGGTTAAGGGCTGAAAAATAAGGATGGAAGGGCTGTACGAAAATTTGCTCTTTAAGGTACTAGGGTTTTTGGTTTGGTTTCTTGGAAGGGGCAGACTGTGAGCCACCTTTGGTCACATCCAGAGATCATAAGAGGGTCTAGTCATGATCCTAGATGGGTGCTACCGTACATGGTTAGAGGGGAAAGGCCGGGGGCGAGTTTCCTTGGGCGTGCGAGTCGTCTAAGTTGCGGGTGGAGGGCTGCTTGCACATGGTTTGCTAGGTCTTGTCCAGTAGCTTGTTAAGCGTTTGGTCTAGGTCCTAGGAGGGTTGGTCAGGTTCTGGTCAACTCGGCTAGTGTCTAGCATCGAAGGAATTGATGGCTTGTTAGGGCTAGGGTTTGTTCAACAAGGGCATAAATTTCCAGCAGCTTCCTAGGCTTTTCTATAGGCCTTAAATTTGTTGATTTGGGATGAAAAGGGTTAGTTATTTGCTAGTAAGCTATGGTTAAAGTGGTTAATTCGAATTGATTCGTGTTAAAACCGAGACTTCAGTTTATGTTTTAAAAACGAACAAAGAAATTAGTCGAGGGACTTAATTTTATGTCTAAGAAATGTTTATGGATATATTTTAATATGTTATGGTTAGTTTGGATTAATTTGGGTCATCATTTTAAGGTCCAAGGGTAAATTAGGAAAGTTAAGGTTGCAGAGACAAAACAGTCATTTTACACCTGAAAATTGTTAAACGTCCTGACAATGTCTTGAATGATGTAATGACTGTTAAAATGTTTATTTTGAAAGATTATGAGATTTTATGATGGCAAAAAATAAATGCTAAAAGATGCGTTCATGCTTTGTTTAAAAAATGATATATATGCATGAATTTTTATAGTGATGGATATGTTAAAAGATTTTGAAGTAGGTGAATTGATTGTGACTAATACGAACACGAATACGAAAGAATAGGATGACATGTAAGGTCAATGCTCAGTTGACAGGTGAGAATGTCGCTGATGTCCTCGTCGCCTAGTACCATAGTAATACGTAAGATTGATCAATCTAAAAACAGCTGATACGAAAGTCGCAATTAATGATCTGAATTCAATAAAGCGAAACATATACATATATGATGAAAGGAAAATGATGTTTAAAGCTAAAAGGTTTAAAATTATGTATGTTCATGTTAAAACTATTTTAGCAAAAATTATGTTTCACTGTTGCATGTGGGATGTATATGTATTGCTTGCTATCATGGTTAAGGTTTGCTGTTTCGTTAGACTCATTAGATGTAAATGATGCATGTGAGAATAATTTTTAGGATGTGGGAGGACTTGATGGTTGAACTGGCTAGACTGATGATGCACATAACCCGGTAACAATTGCTAGTTTTCCACACTATTATGATTTAAGAGTACTTTAAAGATTTTATGACTTTCATGCTTATGAGTGATTTTTTAGAAGATTAAAGAGTTTATGGTATTTTGAAAAATGCTAGTTTTAACTTTTTTTTGACGATTTATGATTTTAAATGGTTCAAAGTATATTTATGTATATATATTAGACCGAAATCATCTAGAAAAAAATTATATTATATTTTAAAAAAAAACGAGTAGTAGACGTTTCAGTTGATATCAGAGCAACGTTCTCGCGGTGGCATAGCAAAGTTCCGGAAAGCTCAGTCGTCAAGCTTAAGCCTGTAAATTTAAATGCTTTAATTGATTTTAAAGATGATATATGCATGTTTACATGGTTTATATGCTTAAGTTACATGTTTAAATGCTTTTTGAAGTTAATTTATATTTATGCTTAAGTTGCTCGATAAAGGATTTTTATACGCTGCATGATTAGAAGCTGAGATTTAAATACATGTTGGTTACGTTTAAAATTTGAAAAACGTTTATATATAATGCCTCCTAGACGCGCAACTAGTACTGATAGGCAAGTTGACACTCACGAGGATTTTCCAGAGAATTTACCACCTCCCAATGGGGATGATGCTACTCGTGCACTAGAGGGCATGACAGGTTTCTTTGAGCAGCAGGCTCCGAGGCCACATCATGATGTATATGATCAGTTCCGGAGGTTGTGTCCGAAGGAGTTTTATGGCACCACAGACCCATTTGTTGTTGTTAGATCTCTTGAGCCGCATTTCCGTTATCTAAATATGCGGGATGCTGATTGAGTTAGGTGTGCTACTTATATGCTGCGAGATGATTATTCTCTTTGGTGGGAAGAAGCTAAATATGGTGTTAATCTAGCCACCCCCACTTGGGTGCAATTCAAGAACATCTTTTATGAGAAGTATTTTATTGCTGAATTCCAAGGACCCTTGAAGAGATAATTTATAAGTATCTGTCAGGGAGACATGTTGTAAGGACCGTGTATCGTATTATCGTAAATCCTGTGTGATTATCGATAATTAATGAAATTGTCATGTGATTATGTATTTGATGTATATCATGACAAGAGAATTGAGAAAATGAATATTGAATATGAATTGATGTTGTAAGAGCTCGAGTGGAGAGGCCAGACGCCAATTTAGTACAAACATTAAAATTTGTACTGAACGAGTGGCGCCCGGGCGGTAGAAAATGACCGCTCGAGCGCCAAGGTAGAAGTTGTGTAGGTTTGGGATGAACATGCCGTGCTCGAGCGGTAATTTGTGACCGCCCGAGCGCGGTGCATTTGAAACTCGGGGGCAGAACTTCTCGCGCTCGGGCGCGAGAATTCTACCGACCGAGCGCCGAAGCGGTGGAGGGATAAGAATAATTCTTTCCTCTTTCTTCTTCATTTCCTATTCGATATCTTCGAGGGACTTCGAGAGAATTCCGATTTTCTTCGTCCGATTCGACTTCGAAACGCTGTCTAAACGCGAAACAAATTATATATTTGTGATCGTCGCGTCGAGGGCTTCTGACTGAGGTAATTTTCTTCTAGTTTCAGCAGTTTGAAATATCCAAGTGCTGGAATAGCATGTATTTGAAGTTGAATTTCTGATATGTAGTAGAATAACCGACAAGAAACTTATATTCGAAGTCGGAATTGAATTATGATATGAATTTGATTTGATATGAATTTTTGAAGTTTCAAATGATATTTGAAACTCATATTAATGATTTTGGAATATGTTATTGATTAGAATGAGTATGTTATTGATGTAGATAAAGTGTAATATCAATATCTTCAGGCTACATCAACTGGAAACGAAGAATTGAGGTATGTTGCGACCGGGTAACATACGACAGGTATTTGTATTATATGATATATGTTGGATTGATTTGATTGATTGGATTGAAAATATGTGTCTATATGCCTATTTGTTGATTTGATGCGGCATACATGACATTGAGATTTGAATATCGATGTATAAATATATGTTTTGTTAACACATATCATTTTATGCATACATCGATACATGACATGCACGTTGAGCTATGATCCTTGGATACCTTGATATGATTGGATTGGATTCCGGGGTTTGTGAACACAATCGCTATGCCGGTATTATATGACCCGTAAAGCATAGACAATTGTGGCCCCATATGATTGGATATGAGATGTGGGATTTGATGGCGCTTTGCCGACGCTATCATACGTGTATTCCCATATCGGCCGGTGTATCAGCTCGAGCATTGATTTGATAGCGATTCGATTGATTCTGACATGTGCTCAGTGGATGGGCATATTACCTGATACCTCCACGACATACATGCATTGCATACCATATATCATTGTTTAGATATCTGTGGTATATATGATTGGTTGTTCCATACGGAGCTTTGCTCACCCCCAAGGGGGGCTGTTGTTGTCTTTGTGTGTGGACAATGGCAGGTACTCCAGGATATCAGGAGACCGGAGAGGGTACTTCTGGAGGGAGCCACAGCTTGGGCTGAGGTTTTATGTTTATGTCTTGTTCCCAGTATATATGTATATATATCTATATACCGGGGCATGTCCCGCGGATATGAGTTGTTTGTATATGATTGGTTTTGATTTTGTGTGGGCGTGTTTATGACGTGAAATTAGATATTATTTTTAGTATTCAAATGAAATGATTTGGGGCTCATTGTAAAGAAAATTTTAAACTTGTTTTCCGCTGTGATTAATTAACCCTAATCAGATGGTATGGTAATAACGATTAGGAGCTAAAGGCCCTACACTAGATGGTATCAGAGCATAGCTGGGAATGCTCTAATGAGTCTTGTGTACACTTGAATAGGCACAAATGAATTGTGCGTATGTGTTTGATTTATTTGTATTACTTGCTCATACTTGATTTGATTTGAGTAAGTATCTGATGAAATTGATGCTATGAGATGATGATATTATGAATTGATATGAAATTGTGATATTCATCTTTTGATTTGTAGATGGATCACACAAATGAAACTGCGAGTAGCAGTACTGAGAGGATTGTTGGGCAATTTGAAGGATTGTCCATGGATGTAGTGATGGCTCGATTCCAGGATCTGAAACCACCGAGGTTCTTTGGCAATGAGAGTGCTGAAAGAGCTGAGGCTTGGCTGAAGGATATCGAGCGCTCGTTTAATATTGTTGAGTATTCCAAGGCTCGGAGACTGAAACTTGCTTTGTATCAGCTGAAAGACCGAGCTAAATCTTTGTGGGAAGCTGCTGAGATTGGATTGAAAGAGGCCGGGATTGAAGTCACATGGGATGTCTTCAAGGCCCAGTTTTTGGAGCAGTATTCCCCTCCTTCTTATTATACTGCTCAGGAGAATGAATTTAATAATCTGCAGCAGGGAACGATGTCTGTTGCGGAGTATGCTTCAAAATTTTCTACTTTGTTGAAGTATGCACCTCACGTGGCTGGGAATGCGAAGGCAAAATATAACAGGTTTGTAAATGGTTTACATCCTGTTTTGTATACATATGTTGTTTCTGGATTGCCTACCAGCTACGCAGAGGCAGTTGAACGAGCCAAGGCAGCTGAGGCTGGACTTAGGAGAGGAGGTCCACAGTATATTCCTCCACCTCCGGTGTCAGCTCAGCAGCCTACTTTGCGACTGAGGGGTAAGAAGTTCAAGAAGACTGGTTCTGCTTCTTCGTCTTCTTCGAGTTCTAGTGGATCTCAGAGAGGGAGTCCTGTGATTGCTCCCTACTGTAGCCATTGTGGAGATAAACATACTATCGAGCAGTGTCGAGGTATGTTTGGTACTTGTTATCAGTGTGGGCAGGAAGGCCATTTCTCTCTAGTATGTCCGAACAAGGGTAAGACTTCTGCTCAACCCCAGCCAGGATTTAGAGGTGGCCCTGGTATGACGAGACCTGCTGTTCCTGTTCCATCTTTTCAGCAGTCAAGTGTCCCACGATACCGAGGACCGGGTGGTCAGAGTTCCCAAGTTCTTTTTCAAGTGAGAGTGTATGCCATGACTGAGGATCAGGCGAGAGAAGCTCCTGGAGGCGTGATTGCAGGTATTTGCACGCTTTGCGATTATCCTGCACATATTTTATTTGATACAGGAGCATCTCATTCATTCATATCTCATGCATTTGTTGCATCTCACGGTATTGAGTGTACCCCGTTATATGATACTTTGTCAATAGCCACGCCAGCAGGGAAGATTATTTTGTCTGAGAAAGTTGTGCATAATTGTGTATTGATCTGTGAGGATAATGTTATATTTCTGAATTTGATTGTCCTCCCAATGCACGACTTTGATTGTATTGTTGGCATGGATATCTTAACGACAAATCGAGCTACTGTTGATTGTTGTCATGGAGTGGTTCGATTTCGACCGATTGATGGACCCAAATGGAATTTTTATGGCAAGGGTTCCCAAGCCAAAATTCCATTGGTATCTTCTTTGGAAATGTCCCGACTTTTGACTAGCGGAGATGAAGGTTATATTATCTACGTTATTGATGTGTCAAAGAAGGAGTCTTCTTTATCTGAGATTCCAGTTGCGAAAGAATTCCCGGATGTATTTCCCGATGAGATTCCTGATTTTCCTCCTCATCGAGAAGTTGAGTTTAGTATTGATCTTGTGCCGGGGACTGCGCCTATTTCTAAAGCTCCCTATCGCATGGCACCATTGGAATTGAAGGAATTAAAAGAACAATTACAGGATCTTCTCGATAAGGGATATATTCGACCGAGTGTATCGCCTTGGGGAGCTCCAGTGTTATTTGTTCGAAAGAAAGATGGTACTATGCGAATGTGTATTGATTATAGGCAGCTGAATCGGGCTACTGTGAAGAACAAGTACCCACTTCCTCGTATTGATGATTTGTTTGATCAGCTTCAAGGTACTTCTGTATACTCGAAGATTGATATTCGTTCTGGGTATCATCAAGTACGAGTTCGAGACGAAATGTGCCCAAAACTGCTTTTCGTACGAGGTATGGCCACTATGAATTCTTGGTTATGCCTTTTGGTATTACGAATGCTCCTGCTATCTTTATGGATTTAATGAATCGTGTCTTCCGAGATTATCTTGACCGATTCGTTATTGTATTTATTGATGATATTATTGTCTATTCGAAATCGAAAAAGGAGCATGCTGAACATCTAAGACTGGTACTTCAAACTCTTCGTACTAGTCATTTATATGCCAAATTGTCCAAATGTGAATTCTGGATGGACAAAGTGGTATTTTTGGGCCACGTCATTTCGAGACATGGCATATCTGTTGATCCTGCGAAGGTCGAAGCTGTATTGAATTGGCCGAGACCTACGAATGTTCCTGAGATTCGCAGCTTCATGGGTTTAGCGGGATATTATCGTCGTTTTATTGAAGGATTTTCGAAGATAGCTAAACCTATTACTCAACTGACACAGAAGAATCAGCGATTCATTTGGTCAGATGAATGTGAAGCTAGTTTTCTTGAATTGAAGACGAGATTGACCACAGCACCTGTGCTTACTATTCCTTCAGGTACCGGAGGATTTGTGGTGTGTACAGATACGTCTGGTAAAGGTTTGGGCTGTGTTCTGATTCAACATGGCAAAGTGGTTGCTTATGCGTCTCGTCAATTGAAATCTCATGAAACACGTTATCCTGTTCATGATCTTGAATTGGCCGCCATTGTGTTTGCTTTGAAGATTTGGCGCCATTACTTGTACGGAGAAAAATTAGTTATCTATTCAGATCATAAGAGTCTGAAATATCTCTTTTCTCAATCTGATTTGAATATGAGGCAACGCAGGTGGATGGATCTCCTGAAAGATTTTGATAATGAGATTCAATATCAACCTGGATCGGTGAATATTACTACGGATAACCTGAGCCGTAAAGTTCATGATCTGTGTTAGCTTCTGTCAGTGTCGCCAAAGTACACGAGGACATATGTACGTCTGGCTGTACTTTTCACTCGAATTGGAATTCTGTCACTGTCTCAACATTGCAAATTGAGCCGAATTTGATATCGAAAATACGAAAGGCCCAACGAAGCGATGCTCAGATCCAAAAGTCAAAAGAACTTGTATCTTCCGGACATCAGTCTGGATTTCAGATTTCTTCTGATGCTTCTTTACGACTTAAATGTGGGCTGGTAGTCCCTGATGATTCTGATTTGAAATCTGCCCTTCTTCGGGAAGCACATTGTAGCAAATACAGTATTCACCCTGGAGGTCGGAAGATGTATTTGACATTGAGACCTCAATTCTGGTGGAGACGTATGAAGAAGGACATTGCTGAATTTATTTCTAAATGTCCGGTCTGCCAGCAAGTGAAAGCCAAGAGAATGAAACCTGGAGGATTACTCCATAGTCTTGAAATCCCGAAATGGAATTGGAAAAATATTGCTATGGATTTCGTGACTCATTTACCTCGTTCGCCTAAGGGCTGTGATGCTATTTGCGTCATTATTGATCGGCTTTCGAAATCTGTACATTTCATTCCGTATGAGCGGACTTATCCTTATAAGAGAATGGCCAGTCTATACATTGAGAATGTTGTAAGACTGCATGGTGCGCCAGTCTCGATAGTATCTGATCGTGATCTCAGGTTTGCTTCCAAATTCTGGGGTAGTTTCCAAGAGGCGATGGGTACGCTTTTGGCTATGAGTACTGCTTATCATCCTCAAACTGATGGCCAGACCGAGCGTACGATTCAAACATTAGAGGATATGTTACGTGCAATTGTGATGGACTTCAGAATGGGATGGCAAGATGCCTTACCATTGGTTGAATTTTCTTATAATAATAGTTTTCAGACGAGTATCGGGATGGCACCTTTTGAAGCTCTATACGGGAAACGATGTAGATCACCATTATTCTGGGATGAGATTGGTGAGAAACAATTGACTGGACCTGAAATGATATAGGAAATGAACGATAAGGTTCAGTTGATTCGGCAGCGGATGAAAGCTGCTCAGGATAGTCAAACGAGTTATGCAAATAAACGAAGACGACCCTTGGAATTCCAGAAAGGTGACAGAGTATTTTTGAAAATATCTCCCTTTAGAGGCACTGTTCGATTCGGCATGCGAGGTAAGTTATCACCTCGATATGTTGGTCCATATGAGATTCTGGATTGAGTCGGTGATCTTGCGTATCAATTGGCATTACCACCAGCTCTATCTGCCATTCACGATGTATTTCATGTTTCTATGCTGAGGAAATATGAACCTGATCCATCACATGTGCTTGCACCTGATGAGGTTGAACTGGATCCTTCTCTTTCCTATGTTGAACAACCTGTTCGCATTATGGATCGAAAGGAGAAGATATTGAGAAACAAATCGATTCCTCTAGTTCGAGTGCAATGGACACGACATGGTATCGAAGAATCGACGTGGGAATTGGAAAGCAAAATGCGAGACTCGTATCCGCATTTATTTGATGCTAGTTCATCTGTTCCATTGTATTCGATGTATTCTGATCCTTATTCTGATTTTAGTTTTGATATGTACTATAACTGGTGACATAAATATGTTTGCCAATGTTATGTATATAAAGATGTTTGAGATTTCGAGGATGAAATCTTTTAAGAGGGGGAGAAATGTAAGGACCGTGTATCGTATTATCGTAAATCCTGTGTGATTATCGATAATTAATGAAATTGTCATGTGATTATGTATTTGATGTATATCATGACAAGGGAATTGAGAAAATGAATATTGAATATGAATTGATGTTGTAAGAGCTCGAGTGGAGAGGTCGGACGCCAATTTAGTACAAACATTAAAATTTGTATAGAACGAGTGGCGCCCGGGCGGTGGAAAATGACCGCCCGAGCGCCAATGTAGAAGTTGTGTAGGTTTGGGCAGAACATGCCGCGCCCGAGCAGTAATTTGTGATCGCCCGAGCGCGGTTCATTTGAAACTCGGGGGCAGAACTTCTCGCGCTCGGGCGCGAGAATTCTACCGACCGAGCGCCGAAGCGGTGGAGGGATAAGAATAATTCTTTCCTCTTTCTTCTTCATTTCCTATTCAATATCTTCGAGGGAATTCGAGAGAATTCCGATATTCTTCGTCCAATTCGACTTCGAAACGCTGTCTAAACGCGAAACAAATTATATATTTGTGATCGTCGCGTCGAGGGCTTCTGACTGAGGTAATTTTCTTCTAGTTTCAGCAGCTTGAAATATCCAAGTGCTGGAATAGCATGTATTTGAAGTTGAATTTCTGATATGTAGTAGAATAACCGACAAGAAACTTATATTCGAAGTCGGAATTGAATTATAATATGAATTTGATTTGATATGAATTTTTGAAGTTTCAAATGATATTTGAAACTCATATTAATGATTTTGAATATGTTATTGATTAGAATGAGTATGTTATTGATGTAGATAAAGTGTAATATCAATATCTTCAGGCTACATCAACTGGAAACGAAGAATTGAGGTATGTTGCGACCGGGTAACATACGACAGGTATCTGTATTATATGATATATGTTGGATTGATTTGATTGATTGGATTGAAAATATGTGTCTATATGCCTATTTGTTGATTTGATGCGGCATACATGACATTGAGATTTGAATATCGATGTATAAATATATGTTTTGTTAACACACATCATTATGCATACATCGATACATGACATGCACGTTGAGCTATGATCCTTGGATACCTTGATATGATTGGATTGGATTCCGGGGTTTGTGAACACAATCGCTATGCCGGTATTATATGACCCGTAAAGCATAGACAATTGTGGCCCAATATGATTGGATATGAGATGTGGGATTTGATGGCGCTTTGCCGACGCTATCATACGTGTATTCCCATATCGGCCGGTGTGCCAGCTCGATCATTGATTTGATAGCGATTCGATTGATTCTGACATGTGCTCAGTGGATGGGCATATTACCTGATACCTCCACGACATACATTGTAGTAGCCCGAATTCTAAATTGGGTAATTAACGGAGTATTGGTGATTAAGAAGGTTTAATGTGTAATTTTGACCGAGTCATGATCGGACGGACCGAAGATGGTTCGGAAGCAACGAAGAGTTCGTAAGGTCCGAAGTGAGTTCGGTGGATCCGATCATTAGGTGTCAAGTGTTGATCGACACGTGGGAGTTCGGACGTTCCGAAGTGTAGGTTCGGTGGATCCGATCATGAGGTGTCAAGAGCAGCTGGACACGTGCATGTTCGGACGGTCCGAAGTGTATGATCGGAGGATCCGATCATGAGCTGTCAAGAGCCAATGGACACGTAGCGTTCGGACGTTCCGAAGTGCTGTTCGGAGGATCCGAACATGGCCTATAAATAGTGGTCGGATTTCCTCATTTTGACTTGCCAATTTCTTGAGTTTTCTCTCATTTTGGAGAGTTTGGAAGGTTTCTAGGGTTAGTTGTTGGTCGAGCGATAGCCAAGAGCTGCCAGGAGTAGTGGCGTAGCGGCGCCTGAGTTTCAAGGCAATCGACATCAAAGGGCTGTCGACGGACGAAGGTAAACCCTAAACCTTTGGTAGTACTAGGGAGTACTGGTTTTGTTAGTCGAGCATGGTAGTATTGATTGAGTATGCTTTTGATGAATAGGCTTGGATTAGACCTGTTGTCTGGTGGTTCCAGTGGATTAGGATTACTGTGATAGAGGTACGAAAGTACTATCCGAGATATCATGGTTGAGTATACATTCTTATATGTGTTGCATGATTATGTGATGCATTGATATATGTCATATGATGCATGCTATTATGTCACGTTTATTACTGCACGTTGCATTTCATGTTGAGCCGTACCTTCTTCGAGATAGCCTTTACTGTTGAGCTGTATCTCTTTCGAGATAAGCTATATCTTGGGGCCGCTCAGCCCTGTCTTGTGGACGCATGGACACCGAGAGTACACAGTGGCCGACGGGTCGGGAGGGCTTCGGTGGTCCGGGACATTTTAGGTCCACGTCTGTCTTGTAGTGGATGCAGTGACCCAGAGGTTGGACCGCGCGGCACTATCCACTTGGCGCCTCTAGACTGAGCATTTTGAGATCCTTTGTGATTCCTGTTTCTTGACTACCCTGGTATCATATCATAGCATGTGCATTTCATATAGGCTTGTATACTCATACTTTTGTACTGGGCGTTCTTATCGCTCACGTCCTCGGTTTTGTTTATTCTTGGACACCCCATTCCCTCGGGGCAGGCCTCAGGTTGGACAGCTCAGGAGGAGCAGGAGGAGGACGTTGAGTAGCTGGTTGGTTTAGTTTATCGGTATTGTTTTGATTTCGATATGGTTGTATTGGGTATTTCATTTTGAGTTAGTCTAGACTTCGATTTTCGATTGGGTTGTATAACTATTGTTGTTGGCCATATTTCCGCTGTTATCTCTGATTATAATTGATTAGGTTAATTGCATGCTTAGTTTTTGATTAGTAGGTGATTCTGGAACGGGTCACTACATACATGCATTGCATACCATATATCATTGTTTAGATATCTGTGGTATATATGATTGGTTGTTCCATACGGAGCTTTGCTCACCCCCAAGGGGGGCTGTTGTTGTCTTTGTGTGTGGACAATGGCAGGTACTCCAGGATATCAGGAGACCGGAGAGGGTACTTCTGGAGGGAGCCACAGCTTGGGCTGAGGTTTTATGTTTATGTCTTGTTCCCAGTATATATGTATATGTATCTATATACCGGGGCATGTCCCGAGGATATGAGTTGTTTGTATGTGATTGGTTTTGATTTTGTGTGGGCGTGTTTATGACGTGAAATTAGATACTATTTTTAGTATTCAAATGAAATGATTTGGGGCTCATTGTAAAGAAAATTTTAAACTCGTTTTCCGCTGTGATTAATTAACCCTAATCAGATTGTATGGTAATAACGATTAGGAGCTAAAGGCCCCACACATGTACGTTCATTAGGAAGTTTGATAGCGGTTGTCACTTTGTGCCCCTCATTGTTAGAGATGCTGTTGAGAAACTGAAGCACTTCTTGGATAGCCTTCAACCTACTATACCTCGTGATGTGATGTTGATGCGACCGGCGGATTATGCAGCTACCACTACTTGTGCTTTCCAAGCTAAGCAAGCCCTGAAAAATATCGACTTTGAGATGCAGCGCAAGAGGCAGCAGCAGCATAGATGAATTTCAGAGCGTTTAGGGGCTTCCATGGTAGTGCCATTAGAAGGGATGAATTTCAGAGGATTTAGGGACCCTAGATGCATGGTTAAGAGCTGGAAAATAAGGGTGGAAGGGCTGCACGAGAATTGGCTCTTTGAGGGACTAGAGTTTCGGGTTTGGTTGCTTGGAAGGGGCGAGCTGTGAGCCGTGTTTGGGTCACATCCAGAGGTCCTTAGAGGGTCAATTCGTGGTCCTAGATGGGTGGTACCTTAACTGGTTCGAGGGGAAAGGCCGAGAGCGAGTTTCCTTGGGCGCGCGATTCGTGTAAGTCACGGGTGGATGGCTGATCATGCATGGTTCGCTAGGTCTGGTCCATCAGCTTGTTAAGGATTCGGTCTAGGTCCTAGGAAGGTTGGACAGGGTCTGGTCCACTCGGTTAAGGTCTAGGATAGAAGGAATTGATGGCTTGTGAGGGCTAAGGTTTGTTCAACAAGGGCAGAAATCCAATAGCTTCCTAGGATTTTCTATGGGTCTTAAATGGATTGATTTGGGATGAAAAAATGTTAGTTAACTGCTAGTAAGCTATGGTTACAGTTTGGTTATGTTTCAAGTTAATTCGGGTTAAAATCGAAACTTCGGTTTAAGTTTTAAAACGAATGACGAAATTAGTCTAGGAGATTAAGTTTATCTCTAAGAAATATTTATGTAACGCCCCAGATTCGACGACTGTCCTCACTGTACCAAGACGAGTCTTTCCAGCGTGCTTATGTCCTCACTCACACGCACCCTAGGAAACTTCTCAGGAGGTCACCCATCCCAAAATTACCCCAAGTCAAGCACGCTTAACTTTGGAGTTCTTATGTGATGAGCTACCGAAAAGAAGATGCATCTTCGTGATATGAGTAGTACCAATCAAATCTTTTAAGCCCTCTTCAACCTGTACAGTCCATTACATTGAACATTCTCGGAATCCCTCTCATTCCCGTGTGGGTCGGTTCATTCATGTTCCCTCCACCTAGAAGCCTGCCAGGAGCCGCTCATTGTCCGTGCAACTGATGACACCGGCGATCACCCCCCGCCCTCTTCGGCCCCGGGCCTCACATGCCCACCAGCTTCCGCTTGGTTCGTCCTCGAACCACACCGTACTAAGAGAAGTCGGCTCTGATACCAACTGTAACGCCCCAGCCCGGGCCCGTGCTTGCGTGACTGCACAATGGACCCCTATAGCAACTACTTCGTATTCGTCCTCGCTTTACGAAAATGATTAACCCAAGTTGCTATAGAAGTCCATTGTAAGCCATTATAAACTCATTTTAAATCTTTGATTTTTCGATGTGGGACAAGAGTATCACAATCACCCCTCCTTCAGAACGCGACGTCCTCGTCGCGGCCTGACCCCTCGATGCACCAGCACCGAGAATTTAGAGGTGGCTCCTACAAGTTCAAGAGGTGGCTCCCGTCATGTAGCACTTTGCCCCGCAGGTTCAAGAGGTGACTCCCATGCACGTAGCACTTTGCCCCGCATAGCACTTATTTCTCGGTGTTCCATGCCGGTGACCGGCTCTGATACCATTCTGTCATGCCCCGAGCCCGGGCCTGCGCATGCGTGACTGCACAATGGGCCTCTATAGCAACTACTTCGTATTTGTCCTCGTTTTACGAAAATGATTAACCCAAGTTGCTATAGAAGTCCATTGTAAGCCATTATAAACTCATTTTAAATCTTTTATTTTTTCGATGTGGGACAAGAGTATCACAATTTATGAGTGTATTTTAAAGTGTTATGATAAGTTTGGATGGATTTGGGTCGTCGTTTTAAAGTCCAAGTATAATTGAGAAAGTTAGGGTTCGAGAGGCAAAATAATCATTTTACACCTGAAAATGTTAGAAATCCTGGTAATGTCCTGAATGATGTAATGAATGTTAAAATGTTTATTTTGAAAGATTATGAGATTTTATGATAGAAAACGATAAATGCTAAAAAATGTGTTGCATGCTTTGTTTAAAAGAAAAATGATATATATACATGAATTTTTATAAGTGATATATATGTTAAATATTTTGAAGGAGGTGACTTGACTGTGACTAATACGAACACAAATACGAATACGAAAAGATATGATGACATGTAAGGCCAAGGCTCGGTTAACGGGTGATAGTATCGCCGATGTCCCCGCCGCCTAGTATCATAGTAATACGTAAGATTGGTCAATCTACAAACAACTGATACGAAAGTCACAATTAATGATCTGAATTCAATAAAGGGAAACATATATTCAAGTTAAAGTTATTTTAGTAAAAAACGTATTTTTCATCGTTGCATGTGAGATGTATACGCATTACTTTTTATCATGGTTAAGGTTTCCTGAGTCGTTAGACTCACTAGATGTGAATGATGCATGTGAGAATAATTTTGAGGATATGAGAGGACTTGATGGTTGAACTGGCTGGACTGATGATGCACATAACCCGAGAATCAGTGCTAGTTTTCTGCACTATTATGATTTAAGATTACTTTAAATATTTTATGATTTTTATGACTTCCATGCTTATGAGTGATTTTTGAGATGATTAAAGAGTTTATGCTACTTTGAAAAAATATTAGTTTTAGGTTTGATTTTACGATTTATGATTTTATGTTTTTGCACTGCACTTTTGGATTTTTAATAATAGGTTGGTTGGTTTATTTTAAACGATACAAAGTATATTATGTGTGCGTGTGTGTGTGTCTATATATATATATATATATATATATATATATATATATATATATATATTATTATTGTATATATATATATATATATATTATTATTTATATATATATATATATATATATATATTATTATTGTATATATATATATATTCTAGTATATTTTAAAGAAAGCAGTAGACGTTTCAATAATAACAACATTGTATGTTTTAAATAATTTTATCTCGCTTTTGATATGATTTCTAGCTTAGTTATAAGATAAAAGATATTTTTGATCAATTTGTGTTGAAACTTGAATTGACCTCTAAATAACCTAGATTGAGGAATGAAGGAAGGAGAAAGTGCACATAGGAAAAGATGAAAAAAAAAAGGATAAAGAAGTAAATATCGCATTACAAGAAGCTAAAACAAATTAATCAGGTTTGTCAGATTCTTGATTCTTAATTTCATATTTGCTACACACAATATCTATATTTCAAAGAAGGGAAGGGAGCGATATGTCTTAAAGAATAAAATTTGTTAACAAGTATCCATGACATCTAAAATGAGACCAAAGTAAGCCGACAAATGTCGAAAAGCGTATGTCACCGACACGACTTTAGGCGGAACCGAACAGAGAGAACCGTACGTATATCCAGCCACCTTCTTCATTCTTGTCAATCAATCCCTAACCTCAATTTAAGCGCATAAACCCGGAGAGTGGTAGAATTAATTTCTATCCAATTTTCTGCAAATTTACATTCAATACATACTCATGGAAGGATTTAATTCGATGTCATTTAAAATATCTTCCTTTGCTGCAACTGACATTCTCTGGATTTCTTCTCAGAAATCCCTTGTAACCTCAAAGTCAACATTTTTTAGGCATATCCCACAAGCCCACATGTCAAAATCCTCTCCTTTTAAGCAACCATCGTTCCTATCTATCAAAGCTCAACAGGTAAATTTGTCCCATTATTTTGTAAAATATGTCACGCATGTGTAGTGATTTTTCCATTTTTGTTTTTCTCTCTTTATTTAATATTCATATGAGGTGTGTTGTGTAATTCGGTTGATTATTTGATATTTCTTGCATTCTCGTGTTTGTAAAAGTGAAATCATACTATTTTGGGCTGGATTTAAATGACACAGGTGCTGTTTGGGTTATCCATTATGTTATATGATCGAAAGAGTTGATTCACACTAATGATTAACTTGATTATGGCTATCAAAATTCGGCTTGATTCAGCGTCGTGGTCTCTGCAGTGGCTACTTGGGTAATTTAAGGGCTTGGATTTTGTTTGATGTCAATTAATTTGTGTGAATAATAAGATTTGTAGCACCAGGCGAATGCTTCTGATCATAAGTGGTCGAGTAATGAATAAATGGGTGTTGAAACCAAATGAGTTCCTGTTAGAGTTGTTCCATCCGGTGGTTTTTTTTTTCTGAACGGATGGAAGAGAGAGAAAAAAGATTTTGTGGGAACGACAGAAGCAATCGTAATAGTTGATCTTTGTTGTTGCTATCAATTGATGCTAAGTAGAATATATAAACTAGCACCACCTGGTAACATGAAATCTCATTTTGGAATCATTGAGTTAATCTAACTTTTATTTGTTGTGCTTGTTAGTTCGATTTGAAAGATGGGTTGGCTGCGGTTTCTGATTCTGGAATTTCAGATGGAGATGCTCTCCAAGTTAAAGAATGGGAAGTTGGGATGCTGATAGATGAAGTTGCATCAAGTCAAGGTATAAGAATTAGGAGACGTCCACCAACCGGTCCACCTCTTCATTATGTTGGTCCTTTCGAATTTCGCTTGCAAAATGAGGGAAATACTCCATGCAATATTCTTGAAGAAATTGTATGGAACAAGGATACTGAAGTCTCTAAGGTACTAATGAATTATGCCAGTGCCCATAATTTTGGTGTTTCTTTCACATAATGTCAATTGTGAACGGTATTTTCTTTTCACTGGTAGATGAAAGAGAAAAAACCACTCTTGATGTTGAAAAAGATGCTTGATAAAGCTCCACCTGTTAGAGATTTTGTTGGATCTCTTAAAGCAGCACATTCACGGACTGGATTGCCCGGTTTAATCGCTGAAGTGAAAAAGGCTTCTCCTAGTAGAGGGGTTCTGAGAGATGATTTTGATCCTGTAAGTGTATGATTTTGCATCCACTTGAAACTGTGTTTTCTTTATAAATTTTCTCAATGAAACAACATTGCTCATTGCTCATCTACTCAATTACCTCGTCGGTCATGAAGAGTTTGGAAACATGCTTTTAACAAACTGATTTTCATCTGTCGAGACCCCAGAAAGTTTTTTTTCTTACAAGGTGATAGGCATACTTTTCTTAAATATGCATGTACACATTTTGATGATCTAAGCATTAACTTTGGTTTTTTTTGAAGTATGTGAAATATTAACAATAGACTATTATCATAGTTTTGATTTTGTTTTATTTTCTGTAAACCTAAAGCAAAAGATGAGCTTTTCATTTAAGTTTAAAATCAGGAATTTGATGAAGGATAATAGAATGTGCTCATGGTTTGTCATAAAGGCTGCAAGCGTTAGCAGCGTATTGCTTGGTTTGTACTTCCAAGTCAATACCTTGGCTCCCAATTCAGTCATAGGATATTGTTTTCTCGTGGTTTTTCCACCAGATTATAATTTTCTACCACTTCTAAAGTTTGTTTTTAAGTTATTTCCTTTAGCAAAGAGCTTGTGACCCAAGTAAAATACTATTCAAGTACACTCTTCATTGGCATAAGCTGTTAGTTTTAAAATTATAGCTTCTTACAAGTGTCTAGACATACCTGATGGAAAAACTAAAGGAAGAGAAACAGTTCCAAGATGTTCCTAAACTTGTAAATGTCAAGCATTGCCTTAACCTCACCCGTTTGCCTGTAATAGGAGGCATGATTTTTTTTTTAACCGGTTTACCCTGTTGAACTTTTCGTAAATGCCCTCAACAGATGGGGCAAAATTGCATTTTGTGGTGTTTGCATTCATGATTTCTATGGTTTGTCTGTCCTAGATGAACTTCTCAGAGACGCTAGTTGAATTTTTGTTGTCGTTACAGGTTCAGATTGCTAAAGCTTATGAAAAAGGTGGAGCAGCATGCCTGAGTGTTTTGACTGATGTGAAGTATTTTCAGGTGAGAGCCAACATTTTAGCCCTCTGGACTGAGGTTCTAGATGTTCTACTTATACACACAATTGTACAACATTGTTTTCTGAAAGATTTTTCATAATTATTTTGGGAATAGGGAAGCTTTGAAAATTTAGAGGCCATAAGGAATTCTGGAGTGCAGGTACGCTTTCTTCCCTTATTCTACCTTAGTAGCTCTAAGTGTGAATGAAAATATTTCTCTTCCTATTCTTTTAATTGAACTATGCAAAACATGGAATTCAGTGCCCCCTCTTGTGTAAAGAATTTGTAATAGACGCGTGGCAAATCTTCTATGCTCGAGTCAAAGGTGCAGATGCGATTCTATTAATTGCTGCCGTTTTACCTGATCTGGACATCAAGTACATGGCTAAGATATGCAAATTGCTAGGATTAACAGCACTTGTTGAGGTTTTTACTTGTGCTTATTTTTCCATTACTGGCATGTGTTTTTTATTTGATATACAATTCAATTAAATTTGTGGGATGAAATATTTGATGTCTTATTCCATGTCACGGTTTTCCATCTTCTAGGTACATGATGAGAGAGAAATGGACCGTGTCCTAGAAATTGATGGTATTGAATTAGTGGGCATCAATAACCGCGACCTTGGTATTTACGAGCTTCACTGAATTGGCTTTATAGATTCCTGAAATTCTTTTGCTATTATTTCTTCTACTATTTTATTGGTTATATGTTTATTTGGTGTGTTGTGGTTGCTGCCATCCCTCATGGGCATGTGCATGGAAATGTTTTACTTCTCCAACATCCTAACTTTGTTGTTCTATTACTGCTAACTGTATTACTGCGAACTGATTTTAAAACTGTTTTTGATAGATTTTCCAGCATTTACTTCCTTCCATAGCTATTGCAGTGCCTTTTTTAATCATTGTAATAACATCTACAGTCTGCTTAAAATATTAGTCGCTTACATAGCAAATGCTATAACCTTTTTACCATTGTATCTACATCTACAGAATGCTTAAAATTTACGAATCACGCCTATGTGAAACCTTGAAAGACATATGCTTTTAATTTACCATTTTGGTGTTACAAGGTTGAATTGTGAATTAAATCAAAAACAGATCGTATAAGAATGAGGCACAATTTATTGTTGACTACTATTGAAAATAGAATAACTAGCTGAAAAATCAGTTAGTTTGGCGTGTTCTGATTATTGTTCATCTTCTGTCCTTTCTATAGGAACATTTAAGGTTGACATTGGCAACACCAAGAAGCTTCTTGAAGGCGAGCGTGGACAAAGGATACGGGAGAAAGGCATAACTGTAAGTATCCTAGAGTTGACTTTCATTTCCAATCATTTCCCCCTCTTGTACTTTTCTACATGTTGTTTTTCATTTCCTAAATTATTCAGGTCGTTGGGGAGTCAGGACTTTTCACTCCGGCTGATATTGCCTATGTACAAGAAGCTGGTGTTAAAGCTGTAAGCAGTGATAATCTATGCTACTAATATAACTCATTATAAAAGGATTTCGATCATGTTGGGCTCATTTTTTCAAAGAAAAACGGCCAAATGATGGGGTGGGGTGTTTAAGGGGGCTCCAGCCTGCATATATAAATCTAAACAGAGGGGGATCGAGACTTGTCTATGATATAAAACTAGTCCACTGACACAAAAGGAAACCACCAAAGAAAAGCTAATTCAAGAAACAGGAATATCCCTCAGACCTTGCATGCTCATTCCTATGAGTTCACTTTATTCATATGCAAATCAAATACATCGGTACCACTTTATGCTTGAGATGTTTATGTGTCACACATTTTCTCCTTTCTTCACTAGGTCCTGGTGGGCGAGTCGATTGTTAAGCAAACCGACCCTTGCATGGGAATTACTCAACTGTTTGGTAAAGACATTTCTTCATGATTTTTTTGTGCATCCTACCATCTTTTAGCTCCTCGAATTGAAACGAGGTGTATTTTAGTTTTCTAGACATGTGCTATTTGGGTTATGTGATATCCAATATGATATTAAATTGTGGCATATATCCAGTAATAAACTGCAGTAAGGAATTGATAGGATTGTTGTATTATGCACTATGGATTTGTGATAACTTTTTGTTATATATTATTTCTGCTTCTGGTAAGTTATCGTTTCTTGATACTGGCGATTTTTCCAGTTGTATCCACTTTATTTTACTGTAATTGAAGGTGTCGAACGAGCATAGTGTAGGATAGTCTTTTTAAATGGTCGTCGTCATCATCTTCAAATACGACTGAGACAAAATTTATTAATAATTAAATTTTTCGAAAAAAAACGTTTTACTATAAATAATAAAATGCATATTTTCAATTATTTTTTTAATAAGATAATTTCATGATTTTGTTAAAATTATTTTCAAACTTATCGAATTTTTATAAAATATTAATTTGATCCATATTTTTTCAAAAACCATAAATAGTACTTGAACCTAAAATTTTCAAGCCTATGGGCCAGTGACTGGTTGAGACTATCTCAGGAAGCTCATATTTATGCCTTACTCTGCGCTCGAGATTTCAAGACCAAGTAGAACTTAGATGTTATTTGGATTTAGATGAAATTGTGCAAATGATGATCAAAGTGGAGTAACGTTTTAAGAGGAGAGGAGTTGGTCGCACCAACTAAATGGAGAGTTCATCATCTTCTTGGAGTCCGAATGTTGTAGAACGTGAAGAAGGCAATGTGGTTACCAAATCCGAGACTGAAATCAAGCGAGAGACGCTTAAACAAGTCATGTAAGGTAAATATTAAACTCATATTAATCGTTCTAGAGATATTAAATGCTTTAGGTGTTAAGGAATTTGTAATATTGCTAGTCAATGTCCAAACAAGAGAGTGATGACAATGAATAACTATGAGGAATACGAGTCTGAGAGTGAAGAGGATCACGAGGGTGATGATGATGAGATGCCCGAGTTGAAGAATCATGATGAGAGATATGATGTTGTGGTAGGTGAAGTGCTTGTAACTAGGTGATATGATTCTCCAACTAGGAAATGTAAATGTCATCTAAAACGAAATCATGTCCTCGATTAAATGAAATAAAGAGCTGTTGTGTTGTCTCAATCTTTTGAAACAAGTAATTGGTTATGATATTCACCCATAAACTATGAAAAGTTTAGTAACAAATAATATGATATGGACAAGAAGTTATAGGCTTCACGATTATTCCAAAAAACGGCAAAAACTTTATTTTGGAGGCCTAAACGATGGCATTTGGCCAAAATAAGGCTTTGATCAATGCGAAAAGGTCTTCGCTATGAGTATCGTTTGTAAGTTCGTTTCGGAGGGTAGTACAATATGCTTTTCCATCAACATATGAAATCTCACATTATTCGAGAGAATCTCAGCCGAATTGTGAATCTAGCAGCTCTGATACTACTTGAATGTCACTCCCCGAAACCAAGACGCGTTATCGACGTTGTTTAACAATTTAAAATCGTGAAACAACAAGCCACGTAGTATATGAAAAATTCACTCTATTATATAAATCATGACTGTTTTTACAATGTAAAAAACAAATGTAGAAAGCGATAAAGTAATAAAACTAAAATTGATGCTTGAAACTTCATGTCTAGAACTTGACCACCAATCCCAAAACATGTGTTGGACATCCTCTTCCAATTGATCTTCACCCTTATTTGGGAAGTGAAGTGAGAGGGTGTGTTTGGGGAAACACTCAGCATGTGGGGGTCAATCGTACACATGAATATCGAAATATACATATACTTTGCGTTCAAATGTGACATGTCGTAGAACATGTCGCAACATTAATAAAACATGATACAAATATAATTCGAAACAAGGCACCAAAAACATATCATAATTGAAGCATAAACTTATACAAAGCACTGTTATTCATCTCTTTATCCATGGTATACTATTCAAACCCTAATTGTTACTCCACTATGAGGGCGAGGCCATATATCGGTTATTATAACCAACCGAATCAGGATCTTATCTTATCTTATCTTAACATGTTTCGGAAATTTTCTTATACTTTTAATTCGAATCCTAATAGTATATTTTCAAAATTTCATAGCATTGCAAATGAATAATGTGGAATGAAACATATCTGGATCAAAGAGCATGAATTGAGTAGTGTATGATTGAGTTGTCAAAAGCAGTAACATAATCATTTTAAAGCATGTATATAATTCCACTTACTATTCTTGAAGAAACAAATAAACGTGGAAGAATACTTGCTGGAATGCTCAAACACAGGGATGTTCCTTGTTGTCGAAACGTGGCTCGAATAAGGTGATGCTTATGCTCAAAAGGCTCGAGTTTTGGACAGCTTCTTGATCAAATTTGGGCCGAGTTTTTGCTTGAATATGGCAGAACAAGGCTTGAAATTCTGGTGTTCTTCTTGCTCGAAAATGATATTGTTTGAGTAATATGTTGGTGTGATATTTCCTCTCAATTCTTGGGGTATTTATCGGGGACTTGGACTAGCTGAATGTTCATGGTTTTAAGTCCATTACTGTCCATTTGAATGTCATCATCAGCCATGAGTGGACTATTACAATCTTGATTTGAAAGGTTGTAATAATTTGTCAAATGAGCATTTAACTTTTCCTTTCAAATTTCAAAAAATAAATATGATGACAAGGTGTTTAAATTCGAAAATTTCAAGGAAGTAAAAAGCTTGTACAAGGTTTATGTGCATGGATATACATGGAATCTTGGGTCTTCATAGCAGTGATCAAGAACAACATCTCATTTCATTGGGGTGTACGTATTTGAGGGGTCTTGATGCAAGGAGGGCGGCCATGTGAGAACCGAGATTTCTTTTTTACCTTATACCTAGTATTGTATGAAAAATTGTAGGATTTGATTTTTGTATAAAGGAATAAATAATATAATAGGTTATGCATCTTGGGAAATAAATTGTTGAAAATCTTGTTATCAAGTCAAGGATACCTACAAAAAGCATGATTATTTTCGAAATTGAGGGAGGAATTTTCAAGATTTGGGATATCATACTAATTAGAGAGGTTAAGGCATGATTTTGCTAGGGATTTTCGAAATATCCAACCATATTACATGCCAAATTATTTAACTTGATTGTTTGGAAGCAAATTATCCAAGTTGACTCAAAATTTCCTTCCCACTTAGCAACCTAGATTTCAAACCATATTGAGAGCATATATTGAGGGATAAATCTCACCACTTAGGTAGATGAATTTTCGAAAATTGGCAAGAGTATTGGAACCAATATTGAGAGATTTATGCTGATTTTGGTATGATTTAAGTAGTATGTTTAGACCCCCCAACCTCACCTATAAATAGTGCATCAACCCTAGCCATTCTTCCACCACTATTTTCGAAATCCCTTGCTAAAGAATCTCGAAATTCCAGCACTCCTCCCTAGCCGAAATACTGCACGAAAATCGTCCAAGGAACCAAGCCGAAGCGCTGCCCGAGTGAGGAGCACGAAGCGACCCACTTTTCTAAGCCAAGCAGTCACGTTTCTTTAGCAATCAAATACTGTAAGTGGGCTTGTGTTAAAGTTAAAAGTTTCGAATTTTATGCATAGGTGATTTTCGGTTTTGATAAAAACACCAGTCGAGTACAATTCGTTTTCTTCTACTTCTTGCATTATAATACGATTTTAAACGCACTGTGAGGAGTCAACCGTATATGGGTGGGAATCCCAACCATGACGTACCCTTACGCGGTGGGGGATATAACCGCTATACGGCCTCGCCCCCTTAGAGGAGTAAAAATTAGGGACTGACGTCAGTAAACCATAGAAGGTCGATAAATTGCAGTGTTTGATATGTGTTTATGCATGGGTTACGGAAATTTTATGCAAGTCATGTGGCATTTTCGAAAATATACATGTTGTCTTTATTGTACTCGATTTTCTCCCATTTGCTGAGTATTCCCAAATACTCACCCCCTTTACAACCCTTCCCAGATAAGCCCGAAGAACAGGTCGAAGATGAGGAGTCCGAACAATTCTGGGGATGGTGATGATTCAAGAGTCTAGATAGAGTTTAAGTTTATTATTGTTATTATGCAGTTTACGCTTCCGCATTGAATTCTGTCTTTTAAGTTATTTCGTTATTGTAAAGACAATTTTATTGAGATTATGATTATAAACTGGATTCGGTTTAAACTGTGCTACGAAGGCTTGTCGTTATAAATTGTGTGATTGTAAACGACGCCGGTGTCAACTCCGAGTTTCGGGACGTGACAGGCCAATTGCATACTTTAGTAAGAAGATGAATGGAGAGGCATTGAAATATCCGACATGAGACAAATAATTATATGTCTTGTTAAGGACTTTCGAGACGTGACAACACTACTTGAGGCCTAAAGAATTTGTGATTCATAATGATCATGAATCTTTAAAGCATTTTAAGGGACATCAGAAGTTAAACAAAAGGCATGTCAAGTGGGTAGCATTCATCGGAACATTCCCTTATGTGATAAATTACAAATAAGATAAGGAAAATATAGTGGCTGATGCACTAGCACATAATTACATATTGATTTATACCTTGGATTATAAAATATTGGGGTTTGAAATTTTGAAGGAATTATATGTGTTGGATGAAGATTTTAAAGATATTTTTGAGACATGTACGCATGGAACACATGATATATTTTACTTGCATAAATGGTTCTTGTTTAGAGATGATAAATTGTGCATTCCTAGATCTTCAAGTCGTGAATTTCTTGTTAAGGTTGAACATGGGGGAGGCTTAATGAGACACTTTAGTGTGGCTAAAACATTGAATACATTGCATGAACAACGGTCGTATATTAAGCGTGATGTTGAGCGTGTATGAGAGAAGTGTATAACATGTTGACAAGCTAAATATAGGATACGACCGCATGGATTGTATACTCTATTTCCTGTTCCTAATGAACCTTGGGTTGACATTTATATGAATTTTGTTTTAGGGTTTCCTAGGACTAAGAAGGTGAGAGACTCTATATTTGTTGTTTTAGATATTTTAACTAAGATAACACATTTTATTTCTTATCATAGTGATGATGTATCTAACATTGTGGATTTGTACTTTAGAGAATTCGGTAGATTGCATGGTATGCTGAGGACGATTGTTTCTGATCGCGATGCTAAGTTTTTGAGTTACTTTCGGAAAATTTATGGGTTAAACTTGGTACTAAGTTGTTATTCTCTACCGTGTCTCATCCTAAAACGGATGGTCAAATCGAACAAAATTAGAATGCTTAGCCTTGTCCAGTTCCATTTGATCTTGGCTTTAGTGATATGTTTCCAAACTTAGAATGCTGAGGTTCGACGTATCCCAGCCTTCAATGCTTATCCTTGTTCTCATACACTACTTTATGGTTTTCTTGGATCTCAAGCTTATCATGTTCATATATCGTATAAGACCGGACAAAATTTATCATTTTATACTTGCTTGTATCCATAAACTATTGACTACAGTCATCATTTCATAGTCTAGACCGGTTTTATCACTATCTTGCTTTTGTTTTTTATTCATCTTACTTCATGAAACTGAAGATTGGTTCCAAGTATTGATTGCCTTGAGAAACTTTTGATTTTCATTCAAAGTAGCTTGGAACATCCTTCTCATATCATCTTTAGTGGCTAGCAAACTTAATTTTCAACTTTAGACCGTCGAGTTTCTTTAGTTGCAATTAACTAGATTTACTCGACTTATCTTTTAATCTCACTTTATCTGCTTCACTTCCTCAAATAGTTGAGAAAAAATCTTGTAATCTTTGATCAAATCATGAAGTGCAGTGACAAGGTATCTTGTGTAAATTCAATAGGTCCAAAATCAAATACCTTATCATCATCTTCTTTTGGTTTTGAATTTTCCATTCGGAACTGGATCGGCTTATCATCATTATACTTGAGATGGTTTCTGATCCATAAGACTCATTATCTGATTCTGGCCACTTTCTCTTGTTTTCCTAAGCAACAAGTACTTTCAGATCTTTTCTCATCCTTCGACTGTCTCCTCTCGAACGATTTTTCCTCATCTTTCATGGGCATGTTACAGTCTAGAATAAAGTGGCATTTCTTGCCACAGTTAAAATAAGATTGATCATACTCTGCATGGTCTTTTTAAGACAGAGTTTAGTAAATTTAGATTGATTCTTACACATAAATTACCAAAGTTTTTGACAAACAGAGACATGGCCTCATTGCTCAGTTTCTCGGCAGATTTCTCGCTTGAAGTATCTTTGGCAGGAGGAGCATCAACGGTCGCAACCAGAGATTTCGTCAGTTGGGATGTGGATGGCTTTTCTTCTTTGAATACCAAACTCGAACTCTTAGGCTTTGAGGTCAGCAAACAAGTCACAACTCCAGTTTGCTTAGATTCATGGATTCTCTCGTGGCCACCATCATTACATCCCACTCTTTGGGAAAAGCTCGTATTACCTTCAAATAAATTTCATGGTTAGAATATTTCTTACCAAGAGGTGCAAGTTCAATAACGATACTACTAAATTGTTCACCAAACTCATTGAGAGTTTCCCCGAGATTCATCTTGGCATTATCGAATTTCTGTATAGCTACAGTCAACTTGTTCTCTTTTGTCTAGTCGTTGCCCTCATAGAGTTGGGTCAACTTCTCCTTGATCTCTTTAGCTATAGAACAGTTTTTAATTTTACTGAACATATTTGTATCTAAAGTTTTATAAAAGATATCGTTGGCCACGTTTTCCATGTTGGCCTTCTTTTTTTCCTCAGTGGTCTTCTCGAACCAGTGCTTTTCCATTATCTGTGGAGAACCTTCAGACACTGCAACATATGTGTTTGTGTTGGAACATTTCATGTTCGCAATCTTGATTTTGATTTTAACAAAACTTGTTATTTTGTTTCTAATCATTTTGCCTCAGTGCGTAGAAAGTGGAGATGATCGAGATTCGAACAGATCATTTATCGAGCCAAAACTGAAGTTATCGAGACGCAAACTGAAAGCGCCAATTGATCGCCCAAACTGAATCAGCTCAGCTGATATATCAAAGACCCGTTCTACTGATTGTCTAGTTGATAGGCAGTTCAGCAGAACACTTTCAGAAGCCCGGCCAGCTGATGAAGAGCTCAACTGATGAAGACTACAGCTGACCAGTTCAACTGAAGCAGTGAAATCAGTTCACCTGATGAGCCAACTAATTTCACCGAACCAGTTCAAGATCAGTTCAACTAACCAGTTCAGAACATCAGTTTGGAATCAATCAGTTTGAAGAACACGACAAGCTTATTCAATGGAATCCAGCTCTGCGCACTGAGAAAAAGCTTTTCTCAAGTCAAAGGACTATAATAGACGTTGCGTCAGTGCTTAAAAGCAAAACGTTCCAGAATGGCTGTCAGAAAGTACAGACACATTTCGAGGAATGAATTCAAACTGCATCGTTCATATTTTATGAGTGTTGGTCTACGGTCAAATTGCCTCTATAAATACCAGTTCAAGATCATCAATATACAAGTGTGTGGAAAATACACGAGTGTGTGAAGATCAAAAGAAGAGAAAAATAGGGCATGCCAACTGCTTAGTCTAGAAGAAAAATTCTCAGTGTGTGAGAACACTTTTGTGTTGTATTCATAGATTAGTTCTCACACACGTACACACACAATCACTCACACATACAGAGAGTAAAGCTTATTGAATAGCTGAGTGAGTCTTGCACAAAGACAATAAACTTGTGTATGTAGTCTTTGACACATATATGATAAAAAAGTGTTGGCTGGAAGGTGCTGCCTTCGGTCTAGGCTAGAAGTTCAATTAGGCAGTAATGTAAGTCCTAAGCTGACTGGTTTTGTACAAAGTGTTGTATAAATCAAAGTCTTAGTGGATCCTATCCGAGGTGGTAGAAGGGGTGACATAGGAGCAGTTGAAGTCTCTGAACATCTATAAACATATCTTGTGTTATTAACTGTTTAACTATTGTTTTCAAACTGATTTGATCAGTTCGAGCTATTATCAGTTCAGTTCTCATCATAACTGAACTGATATATGCAAGAACTGATCCATCTTATATCAGTTAATCAGTTTACACAACTTAAAAGCTTTAAACTTATTAGCTTTCTTAACGAAGGATTATTTCGAATATTTTTCGCTTGCTTTAAAACCAAACTCGATCTAATTCATCGGTGTTTACATTCTTAGAACACGAGCTATTGCAGCTCATTGAGAATATTGTGTTTGAAGCACCTTCAAAGGTATCCAAACCGATCCATCAATTGGTATCAGAGCTAGTTGTTCTAAAAAGGACATTTGAAAGTTAATATTTTAAAATATGTTTCAAAATGTTATTTAAATGGATTTCAAAATCCTCTTAAAAATTTTATATGAGCTTACCGTGAGAAAAAAGAATATTGTTGTATCAGCAACTAACATTGTAGCCACTTCTCTCGACTCTGAATTTTGTTGTTTTAGCAACTTGTAGAGTTTTGAGTTCAACTAACAGCAGAACATCTAAACTGATAGTGGACAAGTTTTCAGTTGCCAAACTACTAGTTCAGCTGATCAACAAACGAAACCCATCTAAGCTGAAATGCTGGATGATTAAAGTGAAGCTTAATCATCAGCAGTATACTACCTCTTAACAGCCATATCATATCAGACGCTTATTTGATTAAATAAACATCATGTTTATCCAATTGTTTTGAATGTAACTGAACTGATATAGTAAATGTTCTGCCTAAACTGCTTGAATGTTAGAAGATGTTAAAACTACATTAAAACGCGTAAATGATTATATTTTTAAGGGAGAGTTTTTAATTCAATTCTTGAGTAGGAGATTTCTTTAAAATTGGCCTTCGAACTGAAAAATGTTTTAAACTCGTTTTTAAATTCAGTTCTTGAGGGGGAGCTTTCTTATCCCTCGAACTGAATTTTTTTTTAAATTTTTTTATTCTAACAAATGGGGAGAATAAGTTAAATTTTAAAATTGCTTTAATTGCTCAAGTTCTGTGATCATCAAAAAAAGGGAGATTTTTGGAATATTTCATGTTCGTATTCTTGATTTTGATGTTAACAAAACTTGTTATTTTGTTTCTAATTATTTTATCTAAGTGCACAGAAAATGAAGTTGATCGAGATTCGAACTTATCAGTTATCGAGCCAAAACTGAAGCTATCGAGACGCAAACTGAAAGCGCCAACCGATCGCTCAAACTGAATCAGTTCAGCTGATATATCAAAGACCAGTTCGACTGATTGTCCAGCTGATAGGCAGTTCACCAGAACACTTTCAAAAGCCCGGCCAGCTGATGAAGAGCTCAATTGATGAAGACTCCAGCTGACCAGTTCAACTGAAGCAGTGAAATCAGTTCAGCTGATGAGCCAACTAATTTCACCGAACCCGTTCAAGATCAGTTCAACTGACCAGTTCAGAACATCAGTTTGAAATCAATCAGTTTGCAGAATACGACAAGCTTATTCAATGGAATCAAGCTCTGTGCACTGAGGAAAAGCTTTTGTCCAGTCAAAGGACAATAATAGACGTTGCAGCAGTGCTTAAAGCCAAAACGTTCCAGAATGACTGTCAGAAAGTACCGACACATTTCGAGGAACGAATTCGAACTGCAACGTTCATATTTGATGATTCCATATACAAGTGTTTGAAAAATACACAAGTGTGTGAAGATCAAAAGAATTGTTTGTAAGTTTGGAATAATTTTTTTTAATAATAAAATGTTTTTATTAAATAATTATTTTTAATCATTACAAAGATGGCTGATGCATTTTCATATTTTTGAAAATAAGGGGTTTTGAGGTGATTTTAAACGTCGGGCCATAAATTTTATCAGTGTTGGTTTTTCAACAAAAATGCGAAAGTTTTGACAATCCGGCGAATAAATTCATAAACTTTCTTAAACAAAATAATTTGTATATTTTAATTAAGCACTAATGGACCTAATTAACCTCCTTAATTGGCCAAGGCTTGATTAGTATTTTAATTAGGATATATAATGTACAAAATCCTTCCCCCACTCACAAAAACACACGCTCACTTTTCCAATTCAATACAAACTCATCTCCCCCACAAACCACACCACACATAACTTTTCTAGGGGAGCCACAAAAAGTTTGAGGAAAATTTAGCAAGCCTCTCCGTCATCGTCCCTCGAATCGCCGCAACGTTTTCGTGCGTATTATATGCAAAGGCACACCATAACTTTCTTTCAAACATCTTTCACACCATATTATATGTATTTAATTATCCTTGCATGAAAAACATGATACACATATTTTATTTTTGTTTTTTTCATGTCGTGGCCAAAAACTAATGATTTTATGATTCAAAAGTTGTGTTAATGATGCATAAAGGGGCTGACATCATAGGGATATGGGAAGGGATGTTTTTCCACACGTTGAAGGGAAACTAAGTGTGTGTTTAAGGGCTGAAAAAAATAGGGAAGGAGTAGGAACGAAAATTGACTCCTTGTAAGCTTGGACTCTTCGTCTAGGGCTCCCTAGAGCATGCGGCTGCTAGCTGCTGTTATGGGCTTCAAGGGCTTAAGATGTGCAATCCATGGTCTTAAATAGGCTGCACGAGGGCTGGTTCAAAGGTCAAGGGGGTGGACGCAAAGGCATGGTCGGGTAGGGCATGTAGGTGACGGGTTGAGTGGCTGAGGCTCCTAGGGTTGTCAGGCTGTGTCTAGCATCATGTTGTAGGTTCATTCATGGTCCTAGGAAGGGGTCGTACAGGCTGGTCGAGTCGATTGAGGGCTAGGATCGATAATTACAAGGCTAGGGTGGCTAGGGTTTTCAAAAGGATAAAAACAAAATTTCAATTGGTATCCTAGGCTGTTCGTTGGTTCTAACTTGCTTGATTTTGGTTTAAAAGGGTTTATTTATGGGTTAAGAAGTTTTGATTCAAGTTTGATTAAGTCTCGAGTCCATAAGAGTCAAAATCGGGATATACGTCTAAGTTTCAAAAATTATTTGAGAAGTTAGTCAAGGGCATAAGTTTACGTCTAAGAAATAATAATGGGTGTATTTTAAGGTTATATGTAAGTTTGGAATGATTTGGGTCGTCGTTTCGAGGTCTAAGGATAAATACGAAAAAATTATGCTTCTAGGGGTAAAACGATCATTTTACACCTAGAAATTAGTAAACGTCATGACAGTGCCCTGAATACTGTTTTATATGCTAATATTATTATTTTAAATGTTTATGGATGTTTTTATGATTTAATATGCCAAAATATTTATTTTAAATGTTTATGGATTTTTATATGTTAATATGATTATTTTAAATGTTTATGGAATTGTTATGATTTAATATGTCAAAATTTTATTTTAATTTTTATGATTTAATATGTTAAAATGTCTATTTTAAATGTTTATGGAATTTTAATATGTTAAAACGTTTATTTTAAATGTTTATGAGTTAATATGTCAAAATGTTTATTCTCAATGTTTATGATATAATATGTTAAAATATTGATCTTAAAACGTTTATGGTTTTTTATGATTTTTATATGTTAAAACTTTTATTTTAAATGTTTCGGATTTTTAATCTGTTAAAATGTTTATGATTTTAATATGTTAAATTATGATTTTTAAATGTTTATGAATTTTTATGATTTAACATTGACATTTAAAAGATATATTGCATGTTTAGTTTAAAAGAAAAACGATATTTATGCATATTTTTATTAAGTGATGGAAATACGAAATGTAAGAGGACGTGAAGGGATTCTGACTAAAACGATGATATGTTGGAGATATCGTGAGGGTGAAGGTCCCAGTGGGAGCCCGAAGATCATGTTTCTATGGATACGAATACAAATACGTTAATATGTTAATATGTTGCCCAGTTGACCGGTGAGAGTATTGCTGGTGTCCCCGTCGCCAGTACTATGGTTTTCTCCAGATGGATCCATCGCCCAATACGAATACGAGTCACAATCACGATCTGAATTCAACAAAAACGAATATAAATATGATTACGAATATGTTGATATGGATATGGATATTGTTATGGATATGAATACGATGAATATGAATATGTTCATGTTGATATGAAAATGTTTATGTTTAAAGATGATGCATCATTATGAAAATGTTTACGAAAAATGTTTTTATTTAAAGTTTATGCATCATGAAAATGTTTACGAAAATGTTATTGTTTAAAGTTTATGCATCTTCATGAAAACGATAATTTAAGTAAAAGTATTTTTACGGTGCATGTGATCTGCATATGTAGTACTTGTTATCGAGATTATGGTGTGTTGAGTCTTAAGACTCATTATGTGTGATTGATGTAGGTGATTATGATAATAATGTTAATGGAGGTCTTGACAGTTGATCTGACTAGACTGAAGGTGCACATAACCCGAGGACCGATGATAGTTTTCCGCAGTAGTTATGGATTATGATTTTAAGATTATGTTAAAGATATATTATGACTTTTATTTATGTTTATGAGTGGCTTTTGAGAGGTTTTAATATAGGCTATATTTTTCAAATAATGTTTTTAGGTTGGTAAAACGTTTGACGATTTTATGCTTTAAACTATTTCATTTGGATTTTTAAATGTCAGTTGGTTGGGTTATTTTAAAATGGCGTCAAAAATACTTTAGTTATTGTATGCAAGTGTTCTACCGGTGCTAGTAAGGGTTTTAAAAAAATATATCTTTCTAGTACTTTTAAGAAAACGAATAGCAGACGTTTCAGTTGGTATCAGAGCAATGGTTCTCTAAAAGGTTGTGCCAACGTTAGTACCAGGAAACTCAGTCGTCAAGCCTCAAATTGTAAGTTTACATGCATTATATGATTTATATGTTGTTACCTGCATAAGTACATGAATTATATGTTAACGTCACATGTTTAATAGCTTTATGATAATGTATGATTTATATGCTTTAGAATTTTTATACGTGATACGATACGAAATAAGAAATTATATGATTTCAACATATGTTGGCTTTGTGGTGGAATTGGACTATGTTGATTTTTGGATTTTAGTATTGACGTTCTACTTTTTGAGCCATAAGTTAATCGTGAATATTAGGAATGTTTTTGGGACACGTAGATCTTTCTAAGAAAATACTAATTATTCATGGTTACTAGTTGTGTAGCGCTCTGACCCGAGCCACTTCTAAACAGACTAATAAGCATGTAAAATTAAACTTAATAAAAACAATTAAACAGCGGAAACCAAATACTTAATCATCTTACAACCCAAACAAAAACAAAACAATAGCATCAGTCTTAAACATTAATACAACAATAACGAAAACATAACTCTGAACGAGAAAACGATAAACCGCATAAAACCTGCACTGGATCACCACCGAAAACCCAACTGCTCTAGCCAGTGTCCTGGTCGTCCGAACCATCCAACCTAAGACCTGACCCGTGGAATGGGGTGCCCAAGATGAAAACAAGGACATGAGCGACAATCGACCAATACGAGAATGTACGACTATACAAACTGATATGATGCATGCGAAATGCAATATGCTCGGATATCAAGGATCAAGTCAAGAATCTCATGCTTAGTCTAGAGGCGCCTGAGTGTGTAGTCTCTGATCTCCCATAGGCATGTTTTGGCTCCCACACTCATCATCAAGACGTGGACGTACAATGTCCAGGTCATCAGAGCCCGTGGGTCTCGTCGGACACTGTAGCTCTCGATGCCCCATCATCCACAATACAGAATAGGGCTGAGCGGCCCCAACAAATGAGGTATATCTCAAAATATATCAGGCTCAACATGATATGTCATGCATAATATGCCCAAGCAGTAAAACATGTATCATGCAACAGATAAATATGCAGCATATAAGTGTGTATAATACTCTTGGATATCTCAGTCAGTATATCACATACCTCACTAAAACAATCTGACAGAAAGCTCTGAACCTAGACAATATCAACATAATGAAACCACTATCAAACCATATCAAACATGCTACAAGGTTCTCCCTAATGATCATTAAATCAATATTTAAGGCTTTAGGATTATACCTGCGTCCGTCGTCAGCCCGCTGATGATGTCTGGATCTCAGTTCACTGACCCCTCCTCGAGTTGACACTAGCTCCGAAACTTCCCGACACCAAAATGCCCTAGAAACTGGCTAGAAAACCTAAGATATAACTAGAACTCTCTCTGAAGAATGCGGTGTAAGAAACAAAAAAGCAGCTTCCATTTATATGTTGCATCCGGACTATTTCGGAAAATCCAAATCAATCTTATCAGTCACATGTCAAAATCTCATTTGTCTAGTTGGATTTCTCGAGATAATGAAATTTGAAGTAGATCGGATTTTCCCTTTTTAAATTCTGTGGATCCCAACACCTTGATCCTGAATTATTAATTCCTTAATAATTAATTAACAACTCATTAATTATCTCTTAATTAATACTTCATTCAAAACAAGGATTCAGTCATTACATCCTCCCCTCCTTACAAAGATTTCGTCCTCGAAATCAAAACTGAAGTACAATAAAACTGAATAAAATACAACTCAAAACAAATGTGGATAATCTGAGCGCATACGAATCTCTAACTCTCAAGTCGCTTCTGCAGTACCTCGGCGTTGCCATTGCACTAAAACAAGTGGAATGGTCTTGTTTCTGAGCTTTTTCTCTTTCCTACCTAGGATTAAAAGCGGCTGCTCGACATAAGTCAAGTCTTCTTCAAGTTGAACACCTGTCGGACCAAGAACGTGCGATTCATCTACTACTTACTGTCGTAGCAACGATACTTGAAAGACATTATGAATGCTGGACAGATATGGCGGTAAGCCAATCGATACGCCAAATTTCCAACACATTCCAAAATCTCAAAAGCTCCGATGAATCTTGGGGCTAATTTTCTCTTGAGTCCAAATCTCATTACCCTGCGGAATGGTGAAACTTTAAGAAAAACTTTTTCCCCTTACTGAAACTGTAGAGGTCTACGCTTGGTATTCGCATAACTCGATTGACGATCTTTTGTAGTTTTAATTCTTTTCTTGATCAATTCCACTACGTCAATCGCTTGTTGCACTAATTTGGGTCCTTGCACTTGTCGTTCTCCTACTTCGTCCCAAAACAAAGGAGTACAACAAAGTCTACCATATAATGCTTCCAACGGAGCCATACCAATGCTGTTGTGGTAGCTATTGTTATATGCAAACTCCACAAGGGGCAGATGATCATGCCATGCTGGTCCAAAATCCAAAACACAAGCACGCAACATATCCTCGAGTGTCTGAATAGTCCACTCATACTGACCATCGGTCTCTGGATGATAAGCAGTACTCAGACTCAATGTCGTTCCCAACGATTTTTGAAAACTTCCCCAGAACCTTGAGGTAAAGTGTGGATCTCTGTCACTGCCTATACTTGTTGGCACACCATGATATTTAAGAATCTCTTGGATGTATAGTCTTGCCATGCGATCGAAACTATATTCCCGACTATACGGAATTAAATGTGCTGACTTAGTCAGTCGGTCCACAACAAACCAAACTGAATCACAATTCTTAGAAGACAGCGGCAAGTGGGTGACAAAATCCATCGTTACATGCTCCCACTTGCACTTAGGGATAGGAAGATTCTGAAGTAATCCTCCTGGTCATCGATGTTCAGCTTTAACTTGCTGACAAACCAAACACTTGGCTACAAACTGGTAAATACTTTTCTGCATACCTTTCCACCAAAACTTGGTCTTCAAGTCCTTGTACATTTTCATGCTTCCAGGGTGGATACTCAACTTACTCCTATGAACTTGAGATAAAATCTCATCTCTCAATTTAGAATATTCTAGAACTACGATTCTTCCTGACGGACACAAGGTTCCATCTATTTGGAACGCAAAGTCAGATGTGTTGTCTCCGTTAGCCACCTTGCTAAACTTTTCACTTTCAGGTCAGAAAACTGAGCTTCTCTGATTTTTTCATACAACGTCGGTTCAGATAAAATGCTTGTTACTCGAATGTGTTCCATTCCTTTCTTATGAAGGAAGTGAAATCCCAGAGAACAACAATCTTGGATTACACTTGATATGAAACTTGTCTGAAGTGCAAATACTCTCACCTTGCGACTAAGAGCATCAACTCTAAGATTCGCTGATCCTGGATGATACTTGATTTTGCAATCATAATCCTTTGAAAAATCCATCCATCTTCTTTGGCGCATATGCAACTCTTCTTGAGTGAAGATATACTTCAAACTCTTGTGATCTATAAAAATCTCAAATCTCTCTCCGTAGAGATAATGTCGCAAGATCTTCAAAGCAAACACAATCGCTGCCAATTCCAGATCATGAACTGAATAATTCTCTTCATGCTTCTTCAACTGTCTGGATGCATATGCAATCACATGACCATTCTGGGTTAAACGCACCCAAGTCCTTTATGTGATGCATCAGTGTATACAAGTACCCTCCTAATCAAGATGGCAGAGCTAAAACTGGTGCAATTGTCAAACGTTAACTATTTTCACAATCATGTGTCCATTCGAACTGCACATTCTTACACTTCAGTTGTGTCAATGGTTTGGCAATTTGAAAAAATCCTGAGATGAATATCCGGTAATAACATGCCAAACCTAGAAAACTTCTTATCCTTTGAGCTGATTCCGGTCGTGCCCAGCTCAACACTGCTTCGATCTTGCTATGATCCACTGATATCCCATCTTTGGATATAACATGTCCCAAGAAGACAACTCTGTCGAGCCAAAACTCACACTTGTTCAACTTGGCATACAGTTGGTGATTCCTTAAGGTTAGCAACACAATCCTTAAATGTTGTGCATGCTCTTTAAGGCTACAAGAGTATACCAGTATGTCATCGATAAAGACAATTGCAAACTTGTCAAGATACTCCTGGAATACTCAGTTCATCAAATCCATAAATACTGCTGGAGCATTCGTCAAACCAAACAGCATCACTAGAAAATCGTAATGTCCATACCTTGTTCGAAATGCAGTCTTAGGGATATCACGTTGATGAACTCAAAGTTGATGATATCCAGACCGTAAATCGATCTTCGAGTACACTGATGTCCCTTGCAGTTGATCAAACAAATCATCTAACCATGGTAACGGATATTTATTCTTGACTGTTACTCGATTCAACTGTTGATAATCTATGCAAAGTCGCATAGACCCATCCTTCTTTTTAACGAACAATACTGGTGCTCCCCAAGGAGACACACTTGATCTAATGTACCCTTTGTCAAGAAGATCTTGTAACTGTTGTTTCAATTCTTTCATCTCTGTTGGTGCCAATCTATAAGGTGTTCTGGAGATAGGTGTGGTTCTTGGTACCAACTCTATCTCCGCTTCCACTTCCCTCTCCGGAGGAAATCCAGGAATTTCATCGGGGAAAAAATCAGGAAATTCATTGACAACTAGAATTTTCTTCACGCGATTACATCCTTCGATACGTCAATAGCATAAATGAGGTATTCTTCTCCTCCTTTCGCTAAAGCCCGTTGTGCCTTTACAGCAGACACTACTGGCATTGGAGGTCGAGCTCCCTCACCGAAGAAGAACCAATTCTCGTCTCCTTTTGGACGAAACTGAACGAGACGTTGATAACAATCTACAGTCGCTCTATACTTAGTCAATAGATCGATTCTCATAATACAATCGAAATCTTCCATAGACAATATCATCAAATTGGCAGACAAGTATTTTCCCTCAAACTCTAACAAACAGTCTACTACAAGTAGCTTAGCTAAAACCTCTTGTCCCATCGGTGTAGACACCGACATCAAAACATCTAATGACACGTAGGGTAGTTTATGCTTCTTAACAAACATTGATGATATGAATGAATGCGATGTCCCAGTGTCAATTACTACATATGTAGGAATACCACATAAAAGAAAATTACTTGCAATGACTCTCTCGTTTGGCTCCTCAGATTGTTCTGGGTTTAGGGCAAAAACTTGCCCCTGAACTCGTGGGCGTTGCTAAAATCCTTGTGATATTCTTCCACGACAAGAACCTTGAGCAGAAAAACCTTTCTGTTGCACAGTGGCCTCAGAATGTTTTCCACTGTAAGACCTTATTATAAAACCTCTGTCTCCACTCTGATTCTCCAAATTAGGTCAATCTCTCTTCACGTGACCAAAACCACCACAATTAAAGCAAGCACATGTTGTTCTTCGACAATTCTCCGTCTGGTGATTGCCTCCGCAGTGGCCACATTGCATCTTTTTCCTGCCAAAGCTGTGTACCCCTCCAGAACCAGAAGAAGAACAAGATACAGACTTCTTGAAAGACTGATCCCTTGGTCCCAACGAACTAGAACTTTTGCTAGCTTGCATAGCCTTCCTCCTAGCAATACTGATCTCGGCTTGACGACAACAATTCAATAATCCTTCGTACGAACTAGGATCGTCACAGATAGAAACCCGGTCAACAATCTCCTGGTTCAAACCATTCAAAAAGTTAGAATATTTTGTTGCAGAGTTCTCACTGATGTGAGGAGCGTACGGCAACAGATCGTAAAACGCTTTTGGTGAAAGGGGATCGGTTACGGTGGCCGGAAACGCAACGAAAGCACAAAAATTTCGATTTTAGCATATATATTTCGGCCACCATAGATTTGTGTAGGAAATACAATAAAACACCAAAATGACATTCATAGTGTGTTTAGAAATAGTTACCTATCAACCTCTTGAGGTTGATGATGGCTCCAACTTAGTTGATATACAACTAAGCTCTTGATGGCAAGACAATCTAAGAGCTTCACCTTGTTCTTGAATCTTTCCTTCAAAATTAGGCCCACCACTAGCAAACTAGAACCCCTTTTATTTTGCACTAGAAAAATAAAAGGATTTTTCAAGGAGAAGTATTTTTCTTCCTCAACACTTGAAGAGAAAAATTGAGAGAAAACTTGAGAGAGTTGTGGTGAGAATTTCGGCCATTGCATGTATGAAATGGGGAGAAGGGAGACTTGTCTTGGACTTGCAAAAAGTAGCGACAAAAGTAGCATGTCAAGCCTTGATAGTTGCAAAAGTTGTCTCCAACCCTTCACCTCTCATGCATGCATATTATATGCTTTATTATCAAAATAAAAACCATGGACTAAATTTAATTATCTCAAACATATTTGAGACTAATTAAACATTACTTGAATTTACCCATGTCCCACTAGTTAAATAATTAATTTAAATTGAGCTCTACAAGACTCAATATAATTTAATTAATTCAACACTTGAATTAATTTAATTATTTGGACTCTACTAGGTCCACTAGTGTTTAATTAATTCAACACTTGAATTAATTTAATTTAGTCCATAATAATGTTTATGAAAATCACAATTTTCAAATACATTATTCAATTGGCCAACTTTTAATTTAGGAACACTTCCATAAATTAAAATTTACATTTCTCTTATAGAAGTCATACTTCTATTTTTCCTTACACTTATAAACTCATTTATAAGTCGTTCAACACATTGAAATATTTTTTACTTCTCAACGGGATCTAGAAGGCCAGCACTTGTGTGGCCCTCAATGGTTCATTGATACAACTAGCCGTGGGTTCACATCTCCATGTGATTCGGACTAAACATGTCCTTATATGAGCATACCCCAATTGCTCCATTCTTACTTATCAACTCTTTGATAACAAGAACGTCAGAACTCAAGTCTGATAGCACCCAACGAATCATGTTAAACGCCTAGCAACATCGCTTACATGATTCACTAGGTATCAAATGATAGTGCCTGCAAGAACCATTCAATTATGGTTAGCGTACAGTACGGTCCCTTCAACTCATATATCCCGACCGATTCGACAACCATTGGTTTATCGAGAGTTGTCAATGAATCGATACTATGTGTCATGTTGTAGTTGCATCGATGGTGTAATCTATGAAACCCCTTTCATAATTACCACCATACTCTGATCAGAGATTTCAATCTACATACACATGAGAACACATAGGATATCCATACCCGAAGGTAAGCGGTGAATCCCCGACTACAATGCATCGACTCCTATATGTTTCGACAGAACACCCAACCTTGCCACCTGATGACCCCATGAGAGTCGGTAAACAAGCCAAAGTGTAATTCTAGCACATAGAGTCTCAATGTTGTCCCGGGTCATAAGGACTAATGGTGTACAACCATAAACTAGGACTATTCCACTCGATAAGTGAGAACCACTTGGAAAGTCCTTTTATGGAGGGTTGTTCAGTGCACTCTACAAGGAGCACCTATCTGCATGTTCGGACATCACAATGTCCCCTACCAATGAAACATGGTACTCACATCGCAGATACTAGTCTCTAACTCGAGCGGCCTATATCCTTCTTAGTGGTGGCTGAATCGACTAGGAACCGTTTAGAATATACAGTATTCCAAATATGAGTTTCATGATACTCATCATATGAGCATCTCATATTCTTTCTACTATTTGTATATTCAAGGACTTTATCTATGCAACTAGCATGGGTATACAGATAAAGATGCGCCAATATAATAAATTCAAATATTATTAAAATAAAGATCGTTCATACATAGAGTTTCATCGTGAACACTCGGCCAACACTTGGCTCGACGGGCACCTACTCTAACAATCTCCCACTTGCACTAGAGCCAACTACCCATATACTTCAGACCCATTGATTCGCGATGCTTCTCGAATGATGGTCCTCGTAAAGGCTTAGTTAGTGGATCAGCAACATTATCTGCGGAGTCGACTTTGTCAATCATGACATCTCCTCTTTCCACGATCTCTCTGAGGATGTGGTACTTTCTCAATACGTGTTTGGACTTCTGATGAGACCTCGGCTCCTTTGCTTGAGCAATCGCTCCCGTGTTGTCACAAAACACAGGGACAGGAGCAACTCCATTAGGAATGACGCCCAACTCTTGGACGAAATTCCTTATCCAAACTGCCTCCTTTGCTGCAGCTGATGCAGCAATGTATTCTGCCTCAGTGGTGGAATCCGCTGTACTGTCTTGCTTGGAACTCTTCCAAGAGACAGCAGCACCATTGAGCATGAATATGAATCCAGAGGTTGACTTTGAGTCATCAATATCGCTTTGGAATCTAGAGTCGGTATAGCCTTCCAATTTTAGTTCTCCACCCCCATAGACCAAGAACAATTTATTGGTCCTCCTCAAATACTTGAGGATGTCTTTCACAGCTTTCCAATGTGGAAGATCAGGGTTGGATTGATATCTACTCACTACACTTAGTGCGAAGGCCACGTCAGGACGTGTAGATATCATCCCATACATGATGCTACCAATTGCAGATGCATATGGAATACGTGTCATCGCCGCTATCTCTTCATCAGTCTTGGGAGACATGGACTTGGATAGGGACATGCCATGACACATTGGTAGATGTCCTCTCTTGGACTCATCCATCCAGAACCGCTTCAGGATGGTATCAATGTATGTGGACTGGGTGAGACCAAGCAATCTTTATGATCTATCTCTATAGATCTGTATTCCCAATACAAAAGATGCTTCACCCAAGTCTTGCATCGAGAACTTGCTTGCTAACCATATCTTAGTTGATTGCAACATTTCTACATCATTCCCAATGAGTAGAATGTCATCAACATACAACACCAAAAATGTCACAGCACTCCCACTGACCTTCTTATACACACAGGGTTCCTCAGGATTCTTAGTAAAATCAAACTCTTTGATTGTACTATCGAATCTAAGGTTCCAACTCCTAGATGCTTGCTTTAGACCATAAATAGATCTTTGAAGTTTGCATACCATATGCTCACTTCCGATAGATGTAAACCCTTCGGGTTGAGACATGTAAATCTCTTCCTTAATATCCCCATTAAGAAAGGCTGTCTTAACATCCATCTGCCATATCTCATAGTCATACCATGCAGCTATGGCTAGCAAAATCCTTATGGACTTGAACATTGCAACTGGAGAAAAGGTTTCCTCAAAGTCAACTCCTTGTCTTTGAGTATATCCTTTTGCCACCAATCGCGCCTTGAAGGTCAATACCTTCCCATCCGCCCCAAGTTTCCTCTTGTAAATCCATTTGCACCTTATGGGAACAATTCCCTCGGGTGGATCCACGAGATTCCACACTTGAGTCGAATGCATGGAATTCATCTCAGATTCCATTGCTTCAAGCCACTTGGATGAATCGGCATCAGATAATGCTTCCTTGAAGGTCCTTGGATCACATCCTAGGTTAGGCTCATCATGGTCCTCTTCAAGAAGCAGACCATACCTCATAGGTGGTCTCGAGACTCTCTCGGATCTTCTAGGAGCTTATATCTCGTCTCTTGGCTCTTCGGGTGTGGGTTCTATAATTGTGGGTGTCTCTCGAACTTCTTCGAGTTCTATCATCTCCCCTTTTCTATCCAATAGAAATTCCTTTTCCAAAAAGGTTGCATTCCTAGAAACAAACACTTTTGTTTCTTGGGGATGATAGAAGTAGTATCCAACCGAATTCTTTGGATATCCCACAAAGTAACATAAAATGGATCGACTATCCAATTTATATCCCACTACCTGCTTCACATAAGCAGGGCACCCCCATATTCTAAGATAAGAATATTTGGGTGGCTTTCCCATCCATATCTCATATGGAGTCTTGTCAACTGCTTTTGAATGGACATTGTTCAACAACAGTGCCGCTGTCTCAAGCGCATATCCCCAAAATGATGGCGGCAACTCCGTGAACCCCATCATAGACCGAACCATGTCCATCAAAGTCCGGTTACGACGCTCCGAAACACCATTCAACTGTGGTGTAGCAGGCGGAGTCCACTGTGAGAGAATCCCATTCTCCCTAAGATACTCTTGGAACTCGGCACTCAAGTACTCACCACCTCGATCCGATCGAAGTGTCTTGATGCTTCGTCCCAATTGCTTCTCTACTTCACTTCTGAATTCTTTGAACCTTTCAAAGGCTTCAGACTTGTATTTCATCAAATACACATACCCATACCTCGAAAATTCATCGGTAAAGGTGATGAAGTAGGCATGTCCATGCTTAGTAGTGATGCTAAGCGGACCGCACACATCGGTATGGATCAAATCCAATAACCCTTTGGCTCGCTCCACATGGCTCTTAAAGGGAATCTTGGTCATCTTTCCTTTTAGACAGGATTCACAAGTCGTGAGAGCATTAATATCGGACATATCAAACATGCCCACTCCCACTAGCTTGTTCATCTTTCTTAGGGAAATATGTCCTAATCGAGCATGCCATAATTGTGCCGAATTTAGAGTATCTTGTTTGCGCTTGTTTGTTGTTGTTACAGCTTGGACATTGTTAAGTGGAATATCTTTCAATTTTAAGGTGTAGAGATCGTTTTCAAGTTCTCCGGTACCAATTAAACATTCGTTCTTGTAAATGTTGCAAACACCTTTGCTAAATAAACAAGAAAATCCATCTTTGTCCAACATAGAAATGGAAATAATGTTTTTCACCAAATCTGGTACAAACAAAACATCTCTCAAAACAAACTTAAAATCATTGTTCAAATGCAAGTAAACATCTCCTACAGCCTTGGCAGCAACTCTTGCTCCATTGCCCATCCTCAAGAAGGTCTCACCTTTCCGGAGCCTCCTACTTCTTCCCATCACCTGCAAATCATTACAGAGATGTGAGCCACAGCCGGTATCCAATACCCAAGAAGTAGAGTTAATTGAACTGTTTACTTCAATATAGAACATACCCTTTCCAGAACCCTTCTGGGCAAGATATTCCTTGCAATTACACCTCCAATGTCCAGGCTTCTTGCAGTGATGACAAATATCAACAGTCTTGTTAGCTTTATCTGGTGTAGCTACCACAACGGGACTCGGAGCTTGCCTCTTCAAGGGCACGTTCTTCTTGGGACGTTGGAAAGAACGCTTCTTCCTCTTCCCACGTGGATCGGTCTTCGTACCAGATGAAGAACCCACATAAAGAACCGACTTCTCTTTCTTGATGGTGGATTCAAAAGTTACAAGCATGTTCACCAACTCTTCAAGGGTCGGTTCCATCTTTTTCATATTGAAATTCACCACAAAAGGATCAAACGAGCTAGGCAGCGATAACAGCAACACGTCGGTGGTCAATTCCGAAGGCAACATCAAATCCATGCCAACAAGCTTGTCCACGAGTCCAATCAACTTTAGGCCATGCTCATGGACCGAGGCCCCATCTCGCATGCGCAAAGTGATTAGCTCCTTGACGGTAGCATGCCTAAGAGGCCGAGTCTGCTCACCAAAGAGCTCCTTGAGGTGCAAATGAATGTCAGCAGCACTCTTTGCACCCTCAAAACGCCTCTGCAGCTCATCATTCATAGAAGCCTGCATATAACACTTGGCCTTCAAGTCATGGTCACACCAATCCTTGTAGGTCTGCAATTCCTCAGGAGTGCAGTCAGTCGGAGCCTTATCAGGGGGCGACTCATTTAGTGTATATGCAATCTTTTCCGAGTTCAAGACAATTTTCAGATTTCTTAGCCAAGTGAGGTAGTTAGGTCCGGTTAACACATGTTTTTCGAGTATGGCAGAAAGCGGATTGCGAATTGAAGACATTGTCAAATAGTACTGAAAAGTAAAAACAGATAAATGTTAATGACTATTTTAAAATATTTAGTAAGATATAAAGTATGGACTTTAACTTTATAAATGTTTACTCCCACTGTTTTGACATCTTTCACTACCCTCTAGTGAAAACGGGAAACTCCTTTCCTCAGTAGGTACGTAAGGTCCAATTAGCGAATCATGATCCCGAATAATATCAGCCAATCACAATTCCTAAAAGGTAGTTTCCAATTGCATCACAATGCAACCCTCTACGTAAACTTTTGTCTCACGTTTGATTAGGACCCAATAATATGACGTCGTTCATCTTCACGTGTCAAGCCTTACCCATCGATGTTGAACCTTAATGGACGGTCGCCATGAGTTCCCCCAATAATATGAGCCGAAATCATGGGAGTTCCACGTAGTTCACATCACCATGTCAATGGATGTCACAGCTTTCCGGCACCCAAAGCTCCCCCAATAATATGAGCCGAGCCCCGAGTACGGGTAGCATTCATCATGCACCCATTGTCGATGGAAGACAAGGAAATTATAAACAAATTTATAATTCCTCTTTTCGGGCTTGATATTAATTTTGAATCTTATTCAAAATGAGGGTTTTTAATTTTGAAAGGTCTCATCATTAATTTTATTTTAAAAGCTCGCCATGTTTGATCGTATGTTTGTCGGATTCATGCAACTTTGTTATTATCATAATAATAACGCACATACTCATTATTTATAACATATCATGCATATATTATAAATAGTAAACAAAACAAGGATGATCAATCGCCCCAATACTAACGGACCGTGTGAGCTAAACACGGGCCTAGGTCCAATCCTAGGGAAATGCACGGGATGCAATGCAACTATTACATTAGCTTCTAATATTTACATGTCTTCGATCTTCATAATCATCATGGCCACCATCTTCCAATCTTGATCATCCACTATACTAATATTTACGAATAAATATCCATGGCAAATAGGGATACATCTCATGGGGTGGGAACGGGCCATAAACCAAGCACACTTTATAAATTTATAATTATTACAATCATTCAACACAAAATATCCTAGCATACACCTAGCAAATTGGGCTTGGGCTTTTGATCATCCTTCATGCATAATATCACATATCATACACCATCAATTAATTATCACAATAATTAATCGATCCAATATTATATATCTTGATCCAATCACTAACCGTCACGATTATAAACTAAATTAACAAAGTATACAAACACCTTTGTCTACTTTCAAATTAATTTATTTATAACCGAATTTCTTGTAAATCACCATTTACTATAAATATTTAAAGTCCAACTTAAAATATTTATTTCATGAGAAAATATTTGCAACTTTTGTAATTTTAAACTTAAGGGCCCAAAAAATTATTTTTCACCAAAAACATTTTGGCCCATTTAAAATCACAAACATGTTAGCCATCCAATGGCTCAACAACTCAAGGCCCATGACACTTTGATAATCCAAAACACTTTTGGAAAACCCTAGTCGTCATCGCCGTCGCCGGAGCTCCGTCGCCGGATTCTGGCAACAAAAAATATTTTTTTTTATTTTTAAAAGAGGGGCGTTCGGGCAGCCCCTCGGGCTGCCCTTGCTGCCCGAAACGGGCAGCCCCTCGGGCAGCCCGAGCTGCCCGACACGGGCAGCAACATGCTGCCCGAAATGTCCCCAAAAAGGCCTTGGTATTTTGTTGCAAAAAATACACTCATGCTGTTAGAAATCGATCTCAACATAATATCTTGTATTTGCTACACAAAAACGTAACCATACCTCGGATATCACTTGAAAGGGGATCGGTTACGGTGGCCGGAAACGCAACGGAAGCACAAAAATTTCGATTTTAGCATATATATTTCGGCCACCATAGATTTGTGTAGGAAATACAATAAAACACCAAAATGACATTCATAGTGTGTTTAGAAATAGTTACCTATCAACCTCTTGAGGTTGATGATGGCTCCAACTTAGTTGATATACAACTAAGCTCTTGATGGCAAGACAATCTACAAGCTTCACCTTGTTCTTGAATCTCTCCTTCAAAATTAGGTCCACCACTAGCAAACTAGAACCCCTTTTATTTTGTACTAGAAAAATAAAAGGATTTTTCAAGGAGAAGTATTTTTCTTCCTCAACACTTGAAGAGAAAAATTGAGAGAAAACTTGAGAGAGTTGTGGTGAGAATTTCGGCCATTGCATGTATGAAATGGGGAGAAGGGAGACTTGTCTTGGACTTGCAAAAAGTAGAGACAAAAGTAGCATGCCAAGCCTTGATAGTTGCAAAAGTTGTCTCCAACCCTTCACCTCCCATGCATGCATATTATATGCTTTATTATCAAAATAAAAACCATGGACTAAATTTAATTATCTCAAACATATTTGAGACTAATTAAACATTACTTGAATTTACCCAAGTCCCACTAGTTAAATAATTAATTTAAATTGAGCTCTACAAGACTCAATATAATTTAATTAATTCAACACTTGAATTAATTTAATTATTTGGACTCTACTAGGTCCACTAGTGTTTAATTAATTCAACACTTGAATTAATTTAATTTAGTCCATAATAATGTTTATGAAAATCACAATTTTCAAATACATTATTCAATTGGCCAACTTTTAATTTAGGAACACTTCCATAAATTAAAATTTACATTTCTCTTATAGAAGTCATACTTCTATTTTTCCTTACACTTATAAACTCATTTATAAGTCGTTCAACACATTGAACTATTTTTTACTTCTCAACGGGATCTAGAAAGCCAGCACTTGTGTGGCCCTCAATGGTTCATTGATACAACTAGCCGTGGGTTCACATCTCCATGTGATTCGGACTAAACATGTCCTTATATGAGCATACCCCAATTGCTCCATTCTTACTTATCAACTCTTTGATAACAAGAACGTCAGAACTCAAGTCTGATAGCACCCAACGAATCATGTTAAACGCCTAGCAACATCGCTTACATGATTCCCTAGGTATCAAATGATAGTGCCTGCAAGAACCATTCAATTATGGTTAGCGTACAGTACGGTCCCTTCAACTCATATATCCCGACCGATTCGACAACCATTGGTTTATCGAGAGTTGTCAATGAATCGATACTATGTGTCATGTTGTAGTTGCATCGATGGTGTAATCTATGAAACCCCTTTCATAATTACCACCATACTCTGATCAGAGATTTCAATCTACATACACATGAGAACACATAGGATATCAATACCCGAAGGTAAGCGGTGAATCCCCGACTACAATGCATCGACTCCTATATGTTTCGACAGAACACCCAACCTTGCCACCTGATGACCCCATGAGAGTCGGTAAACAAGCCAAAGTGTAATTCTAGCACATAGAGTCTCAATGTTGTCCCGGGTCATAAGGACTAATGGTGTACAACCATAAACTAGGACTATTCCACTCGATAAGTGAGAACCACTTGGAAAGTCCTTTTATGGAGGGTTGTTCAGTGCACTCTACAAGGAGCACCTATCTGCATGTTCGGACATCACAATGTCCCCTACCAATGAAACATGGTACTCACATCGCAGATACTAGTCTCTAACTCGAGCGGCCTATATCCTTCTTAGTGGTGGCTGAATCGACTAGGAACCGTTTAGAATATACAGTATTCCAAATATGAGTTTCATGATACTCATCATATGAGCATCTCATATTCTTTCTACTATTTGTATATTCAAGGACTTTATCTATGCAACTAGCATGGGTATACAGATAAAGATGCGCCAATATAATAAATTCAAATATTATTAAAATAAAGATCGTTTATACATAGAGTTTCATCGTGAACACTCGGCCAACACTTGGCTCGACGGGCACCTACTCTAACATTTGGCAATCCTCAATGTTCGAATCTCCTTGCTTAATGGTCAACATATCCATCTCCTTCGCCTGACGAAGAGCTGGCGGAAACTGATGATTGATGAAAGCCTGACGGAAATTTTCCCTACGAATCTGCCCATGCTGCTGAACTAGAATGGCATAAACAGGTTTCCACCGTTTCTGAGCTTTTCCTTGGATTGTGAAATTGGCTACCTCCATCTTCTCATCTTCGTCATAGTGCAACACTCGAAAATACTGATCCATGATATCGACCCAAGCTTCAGCAACATCAGCATTCTCATCTCTGGTCAACGGTGGAGGTCCAATCTTCATGATATCCATAATGTTGACACGACTCCTACGTTTCCTTTCTTCATGATCTCGGTGACGCCGTCTGTCACGATCTCTACGACTATGTTCTCGGCCAGCCTCATCGTCGCCATAACGACCATGTCCCACACTACCGTGATTGCTTCCATCTCCTGATATCTGAAAGGAAACCAAAATCAACCTCTCCTCAAAACAGAATTACTAATGTCCCAAAAATCCTTGCATGCTCTGATACCACAAAATGTAGCACCCTTACTCGAGCCACTACATAGACTAATAAGCATGCAACATTAAACTTAATAATAACAATAAATAGCGGAAACCAAATACTTAATCATCTTACAACCCAAACAAAAACAAAACATTAACAGCAGTCTTAAACATTAATCATCCATAACGAAAGCATAACTTTGAATGAGAAAACAATAAACTACATAAAACCTCCACTGGATCACCACCGAAAACCCAACTGTTCTAGCCACTGCCATGGTTGTCCGAACCGTCCAAGCTAAGACCTGTCCCGTGGAATGGGGTGCCCAAGATGAAAACAAGTACGTGAGCTACAATCGCCCAATACGAGAATGTACGAGTATACAAACTGATATGATGCATGCGAAATGCAATATACTCGGATATCAAGGATCAAGTCAAGAATCTCATGCTCAGTCTAGAGGCGCCTGAGTGTGTAGTCTCTGATCTGCCCTAGGCATGTTTTGGCTCTCACACTCATCATCAAGACGTGGACCTACAATGTCCAGGCCATCAGAGCCCGCGGGTCCTGTCGGACACTGCAGCTCTCGATGCCCCATCGTCCACAATACAGAATAGGTCTGACCGGCCCCAACAAACGAGGTATATCTCAAAAGATATCATGCTCAACATGATATGTCATGCACAAGCAGTAAAACATGTATCATGCAACAGATAAATATGCAGCATATAAGTGTGTATACTACGCTTGGATATCTCAGTCAGTACATCACGACCTCACTAAAACAATCTGACAGAAAACTCTGAACCTAGACAATACCAACATAATGAAATCACTATCAAACCATATCAAACATGCTACAAGGTTCTCCCTAATGATCCTTAAATCACTATTTAAGGCTTTAGGATTATACATGCGTCCGTCTTCAGCCCGCTGATAATGTCTCGATCTCAGTTCACTTACCCTTCCTTGAGTCGACACTAGCTCCGAAACTTCTCGACACCAAAGTGCCTTAGAAACTGGCTAGAAAACCTAAGATATAACTAGAACTCTCTCTGAAGAATGCGGTGTAGGAAACCAAAGAATCAGCTTCCATTTATATGCTACATCCAGACTATTTCAGAAAATCCCGAATCAATCTTATAAGCCACGTGTCAGAATCTCATTTGTCTATTTGGATTTCTCCATATAATGAAATCTGAAGTAGATCGGGGTATCCCTTTTTAAATTCTGTGGATCCCAATAGCTTGATCCTGAATTATCAATTCCTTGATAATACTTAATTAACAACTCATTAATTATCTCTTAATTAATACTTCATTCAAAACAAGGATTCGGGTCATTCAAGTTGAGTTAATTTTGGGAAATTGACATAAGAAATAATGATTCGAAGACTGCGATGATCATTAGAAGTAAGAAAATGTATAAAATGGGATGTTAGGTTTCGATGGGACGAAAATATCGGATATGGGATTTGATTTTGGGTGAATAAGTTTAAAATTATTGAAATTTTGTTATGGGAAACCTGTAGAAGGAAATTAAGAATGTCAAGAACTTAAGGGTTAATCATAGCTAGGATTTTCGAAATTAAAGACCAATTGGATAATTTTTGAGAAAATTGAGAATTTAGTTTGCAACATTTAAGGAATTTAGGGACTAGTTTACCAATAAGTGAGAATTGAATTGGTTAAATGATAAGAATTTTCGATGATTTAGGCTTGTAAGAATATTTAGAACCTTTGATATCTTGGTTATAATGTTATAAGGAATGTTAATCAAGGGTTTTGTAGGATGAAACAATATTAGGCTTGAAAATCTAAGCGTTAGCAGAAGCGTTTGAGATTTTAATGTCAAAATATGATAAGTTGATGAATATTTTGGGTATAAAATAAAGAAAATAATATCTGATAAGTGTGGGCATCCATCTTTTAATATTGGAATTGTAAGAAAAGTTGAAATTCGAGGTTATAATAGTAACAACACTAAGTCATTATGGGTCTTTTTAAGTTGCAATTCGCAAATATGGATTTAGAAGGTAAATTTAATTGGGATCAAGGAGACGTAAGGACATCCTAAGATTTAGGTTTTATCATAGTAGCGCAGCGGAAGCGTGGATTTTTGAGATACTAGAACTAAGTCTAAACTTTTGATTATCGAGGATAAGCAAATTTCGGGGACGAAATTCAATTTAATGGGGGAAGATTGTAACGTCCAGAAATTTTAAAGGTCAACGCGAATCATATTCATAAAAGTTATTAAATTCCTTGTGTATTTCAATTAATTGCATTAATTAATTATGTTATGCAGATTGACATATTTAAAATATACTTTTTTATATGGTTGCATTAAAATGTATTTTTATGGGCTATTCGATTTGAGATCGAAGAACGGAGACCAAGAGCTGAAAAATGTAAAATGTTTTAATTAAATAATTGTTTTTAATTATTTAAAAGATGGTTGATGCATTTTCATATTTTTGAAAATAAGAGGTTTTGAGGTGATTTTGTATGTCGGGACATAAATTTTATCACTGTTGATTTTTCAACAAAAATACGAAAATTTTGACAACCTGGTGAATAAATTCATAAAATTTTTTAAACAAAATAATTTGTATATTTTAATTAATTAAGCACTAATGGGCCTAATTAATCTCCTTAATGGGCCAAGTCTTGATTAGTATTTTAATTAGGATATATAATGTACGAAACAAAACCCTTCCCCCACTCACAAAAACACACGCCCGCTTTTCCAATTCAATACAAACTCATCTCCCCCACAAACCACACCACGCGTAACTTTGCTAGGGAAGCCACAAAAAGTTTGAGGAAAATTCAGCAAGCCTCTCCGTCGTCGTCCCTCGAATCGCCGCAACGTTTTTGTGCGTATTATATGCAAAGGCACGCCATAACTTTCTTTTAAACACCTTTCACACCATATTATGTGTATTTAATTAATCCTTGCATTAAAAACATGATGCACATATTTTATTTTCGTTTTTTTCATGTCGTGGACAAAAACTCATGATTTTATGATTCAATACTTGTGTTAATGATGCATAAAGGGGCTGACATTATAGAGATATTGGAAGGGATATTTTTTCACACATTTAAGGGAAACTAAGTGTGTGTTTAAAGGCTGAAAAAAATAGGGAATGAATAGGAACGGAAATAGACTCCTTGTAAGCTTGGACTCTTCGGCTAGGGCTCCCTAGAGCATGCGGCTGCTAGCTGCTGTTATGGGCACGTTCAGGGGCTTAAGAGGTTACACGAGGGCTGGTTCAAAGGTCAAGGGGGTGGACGCAAAGGCATGGTCGGGTAGGGCATGTAAATGACGGGTTGAGCGGCTGAGGCTCCTAGGGTTGTCAGGCTATGTCTAGCAGCATGTTGTGGGTTCATTCATGGTCCTAGGAAAGGATCGTACGGGCTGGTCGAGTCACTTGAGAGCTAGGATCGAAAATTAGAAGGCTAGGTGGCTAGGGTTTTCAAAGTAATAAAAACAAAATTTCAATAGGTATCATAGGCTGTTGGTTCTAGTAGGCTTAATTTGGGTTGAAAAGGGTTTATTTGTGGGTTAAGAAGCTTTGGTTCAAGTTTGGTTAAGTTTCGAGTCCATACAAGTCAAAATCGGGATGTACGTCTAAGTTTTAAAAAAGATTTGGGAAATTAATCATGGGCATAAGTTTACGTCTAAGAAATATTTATGGATGTATTTTAAAGTTATATATAAGTTTGGAATTATTTTTGTTGTCGTTTCGAGGTATAAGGATAAATACGAAAAAATTATGCTTCTAGGGGTAAAACGGTCATTTTACACCTAGAAATTAGTAAACGTCGTGGCAGTGCCCTGAATGCTGTTTTATATGCTAATATGATTATTTTAAATGTTTATGGATGTTTTTAGGATTTAATATGCTAAAATATTTATTTTAAATGTTTTTATGGATTTTTATATGTTAATATGATTATTTTAAATTTTTATGGAATTGTTATGGATTTAATATGTCAAAATGTTATTTTAAATGTTTACGAATTTTTAATATGTTAAAACGTTTATTTTAAATGTTTATGACTTAATATGCCAAAATGTTTATTCTCAATATTTATGATTTAATATGTCAAAATGTTTATTTTAAATGCTTATGATTTAATATGTTAAAATGTTGATTTTAAAACGTTTATGCCTTTTTATGATTTTTATATGTTAAAACGTTTATTTAAAATGTTTACGGATTTTTAATCTGTTAATATGTTTATTTTAAAATGTTTATGATTTTAATATGTTAAATTATGATTTTTAAATATTTATGGATTTTTATAATTTAACATTGACATTTAAAAGATATGTTGCATACTTTGTTTAAAAGAAAAACGATATTATATGCATGTTTTATTAAGTGACGGAAATACGAAATGTTGGAGGACGTGCATGGATTGTGACTAATACGATTATATGTGTAGGGGGGGATACTGAAATACCGAAATACCGTACCGAAAAAATACCGAAAAAATCGAGATACCGAAAATTTGATATCGTACCAAATTTTTTGGTATCGGTATCGATACGGAATTATAATTTTTCGGTATTTCGGTATATACCGAAAATAATTTTTTTTATTACTTTTTTAAGAATTTAAGTTCGATATACCGAAAAAATTTCGGTATACCGAAAATGTTTTCGGTATATCGGAAAAACTTCGGTATATCGACAAAATTTCGGTGTCGGTACGGTATCCGATATGAACTTTTTCATATCGAAAGTTCGGTATACCGAATATGCGGTATACCGAATTTCCGGTATCGGTATCGGTATTGAAAATTTCATACCGATATTTACGGTACGGTATACGGTATCATAGTTTGGTACGGTATACCGTACCGTCCCACACCCTAGATATGTGGAGATATCGTGCGCGTGAAGGTCTCAGTGGGAGCCCGACGATCGTGTTTCCATGGATACGAATATGAATACGTTAATATGTTAATGCGTTGGCCAAGGCCCAGTTGATCGGTGAGAGTGTTGCTGGTGTCCCCGTCGACTAGTACTGTGGTTTTATGTAGTGGGATCCATCGCCCAATACGAATACGAATACGAGTCACAATCACGATTTGAATTCAACAGAAACGATTATGATTATAAATACGAATATGTTGGTATATATATGGATATGGATATGGATATGGATATGAATACGAATACGATGAATATGAATATGTTCATGTTGATATGAAAATGTTTTGAAAACGTTTATGAAAAATGTTTATGAAAATGTTTATGTTTAAAGATGATGTATCATTATGAAATTGTTTACAAAAATGTTTTTATTTAAAGTTTATGGATCATGAAAATGTTTACGAAAATGTTATTGTTTAAAGTTTATGCATCTTCATGAAAATGATAATTTAAGTATAAGTATTTTTACGCTGCATGTGATCTGTATATGTAGTACTTGTTATCCAGATTATGGTGTGGAGTCTTTAGACTCACTAGGTGTGATTGATGCAGACGATTATGATAATAATGTTAATTGAGTTCTTGATGGTTGATCTGACTAGACTGAAGGTGCACATAACCCGAGGACCGACGCTAGTTTTCCGCACTAATTATGAATTATGATTTTAAGATTATGTTAAAGATATATTATGACTTTTATTTATGTTTATGAGTGGTTTTTGAGAGGTTTTAATATGGGCTATATTTTTCAAATAATGTTTTTAGGTTGGTAAAATGTTTGACGATTTTATGCTTTAAACTATTTCCTTTGGATTTTTAAATGTCAGTTGATTGGGTTATTTTAAAATGGTGTCAAAAATATTTTAATTATTTTATGTAAGTGTTCGACCGATACTAGTAAGGGTTTTTTTAAAAAAATATTCTAGTACGTTTTAAGAAAATGAATAGCAGACGTTTCATATACAGAGAGTAAAGCTTATTGAATAGCTGACTGTGTCTTGCACAAAGACAATAAACTTGTGTATGTAGTCTTTGACACATAGACGTTAAACAAGTGTTGGCTGGAAGGTGTTGCCTTCAGTCTAGACTAGGAGTTCGGTTAGCTAGTAAGTATAAGTCCTAAGCTGAGTGGATTTGTACAAGGTGTTGTATAAATCAAATTCTTCTAGTGGATCTTATCCGATGTAGTAGAAGGGATGACATATGAGCAGTTGAAATATCTGAATATCCATAAATATATCTTGTGTTATAACTGTTTAACTATTGTTTTCAAAATGATTTGATCAGTTCGAGCTGTTATCAGTTCAGTTCTCACAATAAAAAAAGATATATTTATGGATATTCAGATACTTCAACTGCTCATATAACTATTTAACTATTGTTTTCAAAATGATTTGATCAGTTCGAGCTGTTATCAGTTCAGTTCTCATAATAACCAAACTGATATATACAAGAACTGACCGCCCTTATATCAGTTAATCAGTTTACACAAGTTAAAAGCTTTAAACTAATTAGCTTTTTTAACGAATGATTATTTCAAGTATTTTCTCTTGGTTTAAAACCAAACTCGGTCTAATTCATCGGTGTTTACATTCTTAGAACACGAGCTATTGTAGCTCATTAAAAATATTGTGTTTAAAGCACCTTCAAAGATGTCCAAACCGATCCATCAGTTTGATATTAGGATTTTGTTGGACCATCAGTAATAAAATAAAAAATGGCATCGTCCTATGCAGATAAATATGCATGCATAAGAATTTTCCAATTGTCGTAATCTTCTTTAGAGAACATTTAAATCTTGATAAAATATTTCATTTGAGTGTAAGTATATCAGAGGTCGAGAAAACTGCTCTGATACTACTTGTTAGGATTGAAGACGTATTTAGAGAATGTCGAATAAATATTTTATAATTTTCTCTTAAAGCACTGTCAACTAATGCGACCGGTCTTTATAGGGTTAGTTATACAAGACATGATTTTCTCAACTCTTAAGAAATGGTCGAACCATAAATATTGTCGAAACAGTATGATGATTCTTATTAATATTATATACTCAAATATAGCAAATAAACAAGATAAGAAAATGCAATGAAGGAAATGACACGGAAATTTTATGGATGTTCGAAAACTCAAGCTCATGCATCACTCTTTCTTCCACTTACAAAGGATTTCACTAGAATGCTTTGGTTTACAACTCTTTGTAACAACCTCATTCAACCTTGGGACTTATGTACTAGCTAAGACGAAACTCCTAGTTAATTCAAACGGTTGAGACACAATCTAACAATAAATACAACACAAATGAAGTAAAGAAGTGAATCATCATATTCAAACAATCGAATAATTCTTCAAATGTTCTAGACAAAAACGGTCAAGTAGTTTGACAAAAACCCTTGATCCTTAATGATCAGATAAATTATCTCTGATGCGAGGGCTGATGAGCAGTTGTTGATATCAGAGTGATGAGTGCTATGAAATATTTTCAGAGAATGCTTCAAGTATGTAAATCTCGTAGTTATTAAAGTTGCATTTTTTAAAACTCTTCTTGACATTCTCTATTTATAGTATTTCTCGAATTTTCTCGTTCAAGGTTCGACTGCTCAATAAATGGGTATTTAATATAATAGTATTGTTGTCGTCCTCCTTTCTTGCTTTATCGAACAATTTAATTAATGAGAAATTTGACATTGACAAAATTTGAGAGGAAACGGTCACTGACAGCAAAAAGTAACTAGGTCTGTGCGTATACTTTTAAGAAAAACAATCTGATCTTCTGATATCATGTTTGTTTTGAATGATCAAACTACCAATTTTTCTGATAAAGTAGTTGATATACTTATAAGACATGTGGCTTGTATCTGAAGAAGTATCTAAATGTGACTTTTCTCAACCATTTTATTAATATACTTCGAGAAGGTGATTGGTTGAGTAGCCCTTATGCCACAGACTTATACGTTTGGGTGGTTGAGTGGATCAAATACGGTGTTGATGACAAAACGGTTGGATAGCATTGCATCTTGAGACAGGTTGAACGACTTTTTCCGGATCTTCAATGGACGGTTGAATACGTGTAATATATTGCAAAGCTGCTTAATCAAATACAATAAGTTTTTTTTGTTATCACCAAAACTAAAAAAGCTAACAATCTAGATGTTATATGAGATTTATCCATCCCAAGTAACTAATTCTTTGAAGAGTGAATTATGAATCATCGAACATGAATCGATATGGTTGAGCCACAAACACAGATAACAAGGGTTCATGCTCGAGAAGATTATTTTTTTATTATTATTTTTTTGCTCAAACTCTTCGGATGTTAACTTCACGTATGAGAAAATAAGTAAATCAAAGAATAAAATTTTGTGAAAATAAAAAGATAGAAGTTGATGACACTTATCTCTGATTTTTGGCTTACTGCAACTAGTATACGAATCTAGCCCCACGTTAAACTGCGTCAAGAAAGTTTCTATCCGCAAGAACTCCCAGCCTCTTCATAAACAACCAAAATCAACTGGACATAGCAAGGAACTGGGACCCAAATAGATTGTTACTTAATTGGGAAGAGACGGTCGGTTGTGACTGTGAGACGGGTCAATCCTACCGAGATTCATAATAAAAAGTAATACTTTTAGCATAAAAAATAATATTTTTTCATGAATGACCCGAATAAGAGATACATCTCACAAAATATGATTCGTAAGACCAATCTAATACAAGTTTTTGCCTATTGGGAAAGAGCGACATAAATCTAGCCAATTGCACAACAATTAACGATGTAGCAGTGGATTCTTCAATCGGCCATTAAGAGTGGAGAGTACCGGGATGAAATAGAGAGGTTGATCAAGAGTGGAAGAAGATGGAACACGATGAGTGAAGTCATATGAAATCATCCCACTTTCAACGATGTCGATTTCGATGGCTTTGAAATATCATAAATACTATTTTAAACTATTATCAGGAGAAAAAACAATGAAATAAAATAAACTGATTCGTAGGAAAAAGGCAGATCGATCTTGATGTTTGGATACAATTAAAAAAAAGGTCAAATTCTTTTATAAGTTTTTAAAGAGAAGCAGAAATAAAAGTACACACTTTCTATCATTGAGATTTTAGCTTAAATTTTTTTAAATATGATAACTGGACAACTCCATTCGACCATAAAAAGAAACATATACAGTGCTTGGAAATGTCAAATACAAGCTTTTCCTCCTTCGCATTCTGGTTACAATCATCGAGCCATTACTCCAAATTCTCCAGAATTCTAGTTTCACAGTTAGAAACATGAAAGCATATTAAGAGTAACATTATTAAAATTACAGTCTCAATCCAATGTATCGAATACGTTAATAACCACGGAGTTGAGCTTCTCGACTAGTCAGTGGAACGTAACGTACTGATGTCTCACTTCGAACACTTAATGAGCCATCCATATTCTTGTCCACAACTTGAAGGTCTTGGAAAATGTTGCCCACAGGGATCACAAGTCTCCCGCCGGGCTTCAGTTGTTCTACTAGTGCTGGAGGAATTTCGGGTGAAGCAGCCCCGACATGAATGGCATCATAAGGTGCAAAATCAGGCCAGCCCAACCTGCCATCTGGTTACCATGCAAATAAAAGACTAAATATTAGGTAGCAGGATATATAGACGTTGTTCGTTTGACCTTTTGAAGAAAAAATTTCTTCACTCGAAAGTATATAGGCGTTGTTCGTTTGACCTTTTGAAGCTAAAATTTTTTCACTCGAAGTGCAGTAGCCGTGTGTTTTCATCCGCTTTCAAAATAAATTTTCTCTATCATTTGTGATCCTCAATACACATGCATTCAACTTTTGACCATATAACTATAACTACATTTTATATACGTACATCATTCGACTTTAACTTTTTACTCCATTCCCAATTCACAAGCAAATTTTCAAAGATAATACCCCAATCACTAAACTGAAAGCACTTCCCCACAGTAAGACTACAATCCCCATTTAACATACAATTCGAAATAAGGTCGCATCAAAATCAAAGGTATACCGCCAACATGCACAGAGAGAGGTCCTTCTTTCAATAGTTCAGCTGCTGCACTTCTTTGGATATTTCTAGTTGAAGATTCAACCAACTCTGGAATGTGTTCAACACCAACAGCTCGGCCTTGTTGTCCAACCATAACAGCAAAGCAAGCGGTCAAATACCCAGTTCCTACAAGAGAATTCCAAAATTTGGAAGGGTCTCGAAGGACTGACGTTAGCATATTATGATAAATTCATCGTACCAGGAATATACTAGAAACTGATGATGCTTACACTCCTCGTTGTATTTTAATTCCAAATTCTTTAAAAATTCTATAATTTTAATCTATCGCTTAACCAACTGGTAGGATCCATGCCTAATCCTCAACCTAAATGGTAGACTTTCAGTAAAAAAAAACTTACTGATGAGACATTAATTAATTGAATCACTAAATACACATTATGAACTTAAAGACATTTCATAGCAGAACTCGATAACATATAAAACCTGAACCAACATCCAATGCATGCATGCCAGGCTTCAAATGGTTCTCCAACAACTCAAGGCACATGGCATGCATATGAGGTGCAGAAATAGTAACATTGTAACCAATCTGCATTGGATTGTCCACATATGGTGGTGTATCCGCTGGCACAAACAAAGCCCTGTCAATGGTTTCCATTACTTCTGCTACTTTCTGTGACCTTATCACTCCATGGCTCTGCAAACGATCTACCATTTCTTTGTTCTTGTTAATACTGCTTCCCCTCAAGATTCGCTATTGGTAAACATGAACTAAGTTAAAATAAGATATGGCACAAAAAGAAAAGAAAACCATGATATAACATGTTGTCTGATGAACCCAAATAAAACAAGTAAAAACTACAAATATATCAAAATTGGAAGTGACACCACATTCCCACATCACTACAAAGAATTACTGGCCTAGACACCATTTAATACATGAACTCAATCCATTGTGACAATGATGAATTCACATACAAACCCCATAAAATGCAAAGGCATTTCTTTAAACACAAAGCATCAGGTCTCATCTAAATTAAATAGATAAAAAACCAAAACTCGTTTTGCTTCCAACTTAGCATACAAAATTTCAATCTCCAACTCAAGCAAAATAATCGTTTATGAAGCCGGAACTCAGTTAAATATTTCAACTTTCAAGCAACTTCATATGAACCCCAGTGAGAGTACCTTCCCGGCCACGCGTGAAGCAGTGCGCGAGTCAGGCTAGTAAAATTATCCCCCATGGATATCTTCTTTACACCGTTATCGATTTCACATATGGACTGCACTTAAGTGCAAGGCACAACAAGAGCATTCTTTGCACCCAGATGTAACGAAACTAAACCTTCAATAAAGCTAACAACTTGGCTCTGGAGCAATAGCCTTAGAATGCTCCAAACACTCCATTCCATGACAGTCGAAAGTCATTTAATTCAAAATAAAACACAAGTCACAGTCTTTAACTTTTACTTAAACACTAATATATATTACCTTTTTATTATTGTTTGAAAGTTTAAAACCTTCAACAACACACATAACATGGCTGTGGAGAAATAGCCTTAGTGCACATCAAACGCTCCAAGCCATGAAAGATATTGAATTCAAGGTAAAAGTCTAACTTTTACTATAAAATGATAAATAAATATCAGTTTATTATCGTTCGAAAGTTTAAAAACACACTCATTTCTTTTCAACTGAATTTTCTTCAAATTGTTATATTCTAGCACATCATATAACTCATAAGCCTGCTTCATGGCAGTCAAGGGTGTCTCTCTTTGTGTATTGTGCTAGGTTATATGCTAATCATGCACCTTACATCTCAACTATACTTCTTTACCCCTTTTCCAAAAGATGAAAAATACACCAGCATCCTCTTTACCCTTGGCCCTCGCGGGATTCACATTTTCCTTATCTTAAAACAAAAAGTACAAACAATTTTGCTCCTCCATATCTTAATAACTCTATCAAGAGCAAATAGTGCAGAAAACATTAAATCCATGAATTCCTCAGATCACACGCTCAATCTATGCAATTGATGCATCATCTTTGGTCGAAATAAATGCAAATAAAAAGGATACATATCTTCAAACTGATAAACGTTAGCTCATAAATTTGAATTGAGTGCAATGCCAATAGAAAGAAAGAACAGCAAACAAACAAACAAACAAGCACACACAAGAAAACACCTAGAAGTGTCCAATTTGCTTCTACCTCCATGGTGGCGGCGACGCTTGAACAATAAAGGAGATGGCTTTAGGGAGAAGTACGATTGCGGCAACCACACGCGAGTGTTGTGATGAATAATAGGAAGCAAAACTATCCTTCGACTTTGTCCCTGCCGTCATCGTTCTGTTATCACGTGCCTCTCACGTTTGAAAAGCATCATCTTGGTCGGTTAATTGAATTGTTTTATTTAAAAACATAAATTAGTAGATTGAGTTGAAAATGTGAAAAATATTTGTGTTGAAAATTATAATGTTGAATGTTGAAAATTAGATAAAATTAGGTGTTGAATGTTGAAAATTAGTGTGTGATGATATATGTAATGATGAATTTATTTTTGGATTATTTGTGAAGAAATTATATAAATAGGCTTAACATTTATGAATAAATTCACAATTAAGTTGAGATGAAAAATATTATAAAGTGTGTAGTTTGATAATTTTGAGAGTTTGATATTTTTTACTTTTTACCATAATTTTTTATTTTTTATAACACGTTATCATCACGAAACTCTAAAAGTCCTCCATATTTTTTCAAGTTCCAAAACAGAAGAAAAATGTAACAAAAATTAATAATATTTATTTTACTGTTATTTATTTATTGTGTATATATTTAATATATAATATAATGTTATATATAAAAAAGATTAGAAATAATAAAAATAAATTTTTCAAAAACTTGTTATAAATCCTGGGAGGATGTTAAGACGACATCTCACACTCCCAGTAAGGGATACGACAAGTATAAAAGCCTATAAAGTTTTTAAATAAAATAACTTATGACACCTTATTATAATAATATGATATGATATATATAATTATTTAAACATGACTAATATTATATACACCATATTATTACCATAAAATTATACAAATACATACATTTATTTTTTGTACACCAACGGTCATAAACGGTGTAAAAAACAACGGTTAGTTTTTGCTCTATAAATACGATCTCACAAACACATTCAATCACTCCAACTTTCTCTTCTTCTCTAAAAATTATTATTCATTAAATTTTCGAAGAAAAAGGAATATGGCTTTCTCAAGGTTATTTTTAATTATTTTGGTTATCATACTCACGAGTCTTGTATTTATTGGAGAATATCATCCTCGTGTGTTTTCTTTATTTTTTCGAATGTTTATGCTTGTTGTTTATCCATTACTTTGTATTGCAATATTCATTAACTAATAAAATGCATCGTAATTTTTTTTAGTACTACCATGACAAACTTGACAAAGCTTGAATTCATTGCTCTTGATATTACGGGAAAAAATTATATGACATGGACCCTTGATGTAGAAATGCATCTTGATTCATTGGGTCTAAGCGAGACCATTAAAGAAAATGGTATATCTTCACAAGAAAAAGCAAAAGCTATAATATTTTTACGTTGACATCTTGATGAAGGTTTAAAATGTGAATATCTCATCAAAAAAGATCTCATGGCTCTGTGGAAAGGATTAAAAGAAAGATCTAAACATATAAGAGAAGTTATACTTCCGACCGCCCGTGATGAATGATATATGTTAAGATTCCAAGATTTTAAGAAAGTCAGTGATTACAATTCAGAGATGTATCGAATAATCTCATAGCTAAAATTTTGTGGACATGAGGTTACAGAATCGAAAATGATTGAAAAAAAAATTTCCACGTTTCAAGCATCAAATATAACTTTACAGAAGCAATATAGATTGCGTGGATTTGCGTTATATTCTGAACTCATCGCCTGTCTTCTTGTGGCAGAAAAGAACAACGAGCTGCTAATGAGAAATCATCAGTCCCAACCCACTGGATCAACAGCATTTCCAGAAATAAATGCTGTAAGTAAAAAATGAATTTAAACCTGGAAACCAAATCAAATTCAAAGACAATGTTTTGGTCGAGATCGTGGTCGTGGACGTGGAATTGGTCGTGGTCGTGTTCGAGGCCATGGTTTTAAAAACAATTGAGATAGTTGTTTTTATAACTCATCTCAAAAGGGCGTAACGAACCACCCACTGAAAAGGCATCATGAGAACATGAGTGTTAATGAAAATCACTCGAAAAGATTTGAAAGTTCTTGTTTCAGATGCGGTACTCCAGGACATTGATCTCGTATTTGTCGAGCCCTCGAGCACCTTTGCAAGCTCTATAAAGAATCAATAAAGGGGAAAGCAAAAGAGACCATCTTCACTGAACGCAGTGACCGTTTGAGTGATTCAACTCATTTTGATGCTGCTGATTTTCTGAATGATTACTCTAGAAATGATCAAGATGTTGGTGGGATAGAAATGAAAAATATTGATGCTGCAGATTTTCTCAATGATTTCTCTGAAATGAACAATATATTGGTGGAATATAAATGTACAATAATTTATTTTTCATGTATTCATATGATAATGTTTTATTGTACAATTATGATATGTGTTATATTTACATATGTATTGTCAGTAATTTTTTTTTCATTACATATTTTTGAAGTTCAAATATGAAAAATGCCATGAACAAAGCTAAAAAAGGAACTAATCCCATGGAAGTTTGCATACCTGATAGTAGTACAACATACACTATTCTTCGAGATAAAAGATATTTTTTGGAACTAAAACCAACAAAAACAATGGTGAATACAATATCAGGTCCTGTAAACTTGATCAAAGGATGCGGTAAAGTACAATTTTTGTTACCTAATGGTACAAAATTTTTTATCAATGATGCTTTGTATTCACCACAATCGAAAAGAAATTTTTTGAGTTTTAATGATATATACTCCCATGGGTATGATACTCAAACAATGAACGAAGGAAATGAGAAATATATGTGTCTTACCACATATAAATCAGGAAAGAAATATTTGATTGAAAAACTACCAATACTCTCTACTAGATTGCATTATACACATATAAGTCTCATTGAATCAAAAATGGTTGTTGATAATTCTTCAATATTAACCAATTGGCATGATCGATTAGGACATCCTGGTTCAACAATGATACGAAGAATTATAGAAAATACACATGGTCATCCGTGGAAAGACCAGAAGATCTTTCAGAATAATAAGTTTCAATGTAAAGCATGTTCTCTTGGAAAACTTATTATAAGACCATCACCAGCCAAAATCCAAACCGAATCACCAATGTTTCTTGAACGTATTCAGGGTGATATTTGTGGACCAATCCATCCACCATGTGGACCATTCAGATACTTTATGGTATTGATTGATGCATCTAGCAGATGGTCACATGTAGTTTATTTTCAACTCAAAATGTTGCATTTGCAAGATTACTTGCTCAAATAATAAAATTGAGGAATCAATTTTCCGATCATACAACCAAGAAAATTAGACTTGATAATGCTGGTGAATTTACTTCCCAGACTTGAAATGATTATTGTATGTCTATGGGAATCATTGTTCAACATCATGTTGCTCATTAACATACACATAATGGATTTGCTGAATCATTGATTAAACGTCTGCAAATGATTGCTAGACCAATTATTATGAAAACAAAGCTTTTTATTTCTATATAAGGACATGCAATTTTACATGCTGCTGCATTAGTTCGCATCAGACCAAGTGCATATCATAAATACTCCACATTGCAGCTTGCATTTGGTAAAGAATCAGATATTTCTCATCTGAGAATTTTTGGATGTATGGTGTATTGGCCTATTGCACCACCGCAACGAAAGAAAATGGGACCTCAATAAAATATTGGAATTTATATCAGTTATAATAGTCCATCAATCATTCGATATCTTAAACCTCAGACATGCGACGTGTTCACAGCACGTCTTGCTGATTGTCATTTTAATGAGGAAATCTTCTCAATATTAGGGGGAGAATAGAAGCATACCGAAAAGGAAATTACATGGTATGTATCATCATTGTTACATCTGGATACAAGAACAAAACAATATGAAAAGATGTACAGCAAATTATACACTTGCAAAGAATAGCAAATCAAATACCAGATGCATTTGCAGACACAAAAAGGGTAACTAAATCATATATACATGCTGCAAATGCCCCTGCTCGAATTGAAATTCCGAAGAAACAAATTGAAGATACTCATGATGTCATTAAACGCCTGAAGCGTGGAAGGCCAGTCGGTTCCAAGGATAAAAATTCTCGAAAAAGAAAATTCATAGAGAAACACGATGATCACAAAATAGAGAATGATGTTCCTGAAGAAACACATGATGATCACAAAATAGAGAATGATGTTCTTGAAGAAACACATGATGATGAAAATGTTCTGTCAAAACCACAAACTGATGAGAATCATGATATCTCTATCAATTATATTAATACTGAAAAAATATGGAACCGAAAAGATATAGAAGAAATTGATGATATATTTTCTTATAATATGACAATCGACATCATAAATGATAATGAAAATCATGAACCAAAATCTTTTGATGAATATAAAAATCGACATGATTGGATAAAATGAAAAGGTACCATCTAGGTTGAATTAGATTCGCTAAATAAACGTAATGTTTTTGGACCTATAGTCCTTACACCTGAATGTGTAAAACCTGTTGGATACAAATGGATTTTTATTCGAAAGCGAAATGAGAAAAATGAAATAGTAAGATATAAAACTCGACTTGTTGCACAAGATTTTTCTCAAAGGCCTGGAATTGATTATGAAAAAACGTATTCTCCCGTGATGGATGTAATTACGTTTCAGTATTTGATTAGCTTGGCGGTATCTGAAAATTTAGAAATGCGTCTTATGGATGTTGTTACAGCTTACTTATATGGATCACTTGATAGTAATATATACATATATGAAATTCCCTGAAGGATTTAAAATGCCTGAGGCACAAAGTTCAAAACTCAGATAATGTTATTCTGTGAAATTACAAAGATCGTTATATGGGTTAAAGCAATCTGGCCGAATGTAGTATAATCGACTAAGTGATCACTTGATGAAAAAGGGATATGTAAATAATTCAATATGCCCTTGTATTTTCATTAAGAAAATAACATCCGGATGCGTAATTATTGCTGTATATGTTGATGATTTAAACATTATTGGAACAAATAAGGAAATTCAAGAAGTTGTGTCATACTTGAAGGAAGAATTTGAAATGAAAGATCTTGGAAAAACAAAATATTATCTGGGTTTACAAATTGAACAAAAAGAATGTGGAATATTTGTTCACCAGACAAATTATACAGAAAAGATCCTTAAACGTTTTAATATGGATAAATCAAATCCTTTAAGTACTCCAATGGTTGTTAGATCATTAAACGTAGAAAAGGATCCATTACGCCCATGTGAAGATGATGAAGATATTTTTGGTCCAGAAATACCATATCTAAGTGATATCAGTGCCCTTATGTATCTTACAAATTGTACAAGGCCTGATATATATTTTGCCGTAAATTTATTGGCAAGATTTAGCACATATTCAACAAAGAGACACTGGAACGGAATTAAACATATATTCCGTTATCTACGATGAACAACAGACTTGAGACTTTTATATTCAAAAGATGCTAATCCAAGTATAATTGGTTATGCCGATGTTGGATACTTATCTGATCCACACAAGGCACGTTCCCAAATTGGAATATGTATTTACTCGTGGAGGCACTGCAATTTCGTAGCGTTCACAGAAACAAATGCTCGTAACAACTTCATCAAATCATGCCGAGATTATTGCACTAAATGAAGCAAGCCGTGAATTTGTGTGGTTAAAATCAATGACCCAACATATCTAAATCTCATGTGGATTATCATTCGACGAGAATCTTGTGATACTATATGAAGATAATGTTGCATGTGTTGCTCAAATGAAAGAAGGATACATAAAAAGCTACAGAACTAAACATATTCCTCCTAAGTTCTTCGCATTCACCAAGGAGCTTGAGAAGAATAAATATATTGATGTTCGTCACATTCAATCAAGTAAAAACTCATCAGATCTCTTCACAAAGGCACTTCCTACGACAATATTCAGAAAGCACATATATAAAATTGGGATGCGCCATCTACGAAATTTGTGAAGAATTCTTCATGTCAACATGAGGGGGAGTTTACGTGACTACACTCTTTTTCCCTTACTATGGTTTTTATCCCAATGGATTTTTCCTAGTAAAGTTTTTAACGAGATAGTATAAAAACACGTAATGAAGACAATCATTGTATTATGATTATCATCACAAAGGGAAGTGTTGAAAATGTGAAAAATATTTGTGCTGAAAATTATAATGTTGAATGTTGAAAATTAGGTAAAATTAGGTGTTGAATGTTGAAAATTAGTGTTGATGATGTTTGTAATGATGAATTTATTTTTGGATTATTTGTAAAGAAATTTTATAAATAGGCTCATCATTTGTGAAAAAATTCACAATTGAGTTGAGAGAAAAATATTATAAAGTGTCTAGTTTGATAATTTTGAGAGTTTGACATTTTTTACTTTTTACCGTAAATTTTTACTTTTTTATAACAGTTTGATAAGTTGGAAACGTTTTAAAAATACTACTATCACTGGGTAAGCTATTCATGCATAGATATTAATTTTTTGTGAAAAATCTAAAAAATTTAAAATTGATTTTTTATCATGATTTTTTATATTATGTAATGTAACGTACCGTACTTTAAAACTACATAAAATTTGCGGAAAATAAAAAAAATTCTTAAATAAGTAATAATCTCTCAAAATGAAATACAAGTAAAATGCTTGTCTAAGAAATGTAAAAGTTCTTATAACAGGTATTTTTAAACAATGTGAAGTAATTTCAATAAAATCAGAGTAAATAAATTTAACGTGCATAAAAATTCTTGAAAACTTCAGCAGTCCTCGGGTTAGACCTCTTCACCTTCGGAGCCACTTCACTGGTCCCCGCATCTAGCCTCCTCATTCTCGTTCTCAGCTGTATCGATCAAGTCTAGTGAGTATAAACACTCAATATGTATAAACTGAAAATAGCAAGTAATATATAATAAAACCACATGCATTTTAAAGTAATCTATACATACTTAAACTCTGAGCATACTTACATAAACATAGACGTGTCATCATTTCATAAAAATTTTCATAAACATGTTGCATCATAAATCATTTTGCATAGAGATATGTTGGGATAATGTCCATTTTCGTCCTTTTCGTTAACCGCTTTTTCCATTTCAGTCCCTCGTGATTTTTGACTGCTTAATTAATCCTTCATGTTTTCAAAATATTCCCGAATTGGTCCCTACCGTTATCCTGACGTTAAGGTTAACGTTGACTTGTGAAAAACTGTAAACATTAGCGACGGTTTTTCAAAAGCCGTCGCTAATTAGCGTCGCTACTATTTCCATAAAATAAATTTTAAGTTTTTTTTAAAAAATTATTAAAATTAATTTTTTTTATTTTATGGAAATATTAAACCGTCGCTAATTAGCGACGGCGTTTTAAACACCGTCGCTATTAGCGACGGTCTGTTAAACACCGTCGCTAAATAGCGACGCTGTTTTAACGCGTCGCTAATTAGCGACGGTTTAATATTTCCATAAAATAAAAAAATTTAATTTTAATAATTTTTTAAAAAAAACTTAGAATCGGACTATGCTAACAATATTAATGATCTTAACTAACACTTAAAAATTACAAAAAATTAAAGCAAAAAAGTTTACCTTTTCAAATTAAACAATTTAACTTTTAAATAAGTAAATTTATAAACCCACATATATATACATGTAAGGATTAAACAATTTAACTTTTAAATAAGTAAATTTATTTATTAATATAAATATTAAAAATAATTTCAAATTGAATATGTTATATATGTCAATTAATTATTGGTTCAAAGAAATTAATAAAAAATCACATGTTATAGTTAAGTACAAAATTTATAAAATTCTATTAAAAAAATCTACAAAAGTCTATAAAAGTCTTGCAAAAAAATCTACATAAATCCACATAAATCTGTTTATAAATCTGTGAGATTCCAAAAAAGTCAATAAAAATTTATCAAATCCATAAAAGTCTATCATTTAAAAAAGTCATTAAAAGTCATCAAAACTCTGAATTGAATACACCCCACTTAAAATTTTTCTCTCTTACACGATTTTAGTTTCGACTTAGGTTAAACTTTTTCGCTTTAATTTTTTGTAAATTTTTAAGTGTTAGTTAAGATCATTAATATTGTTAGCATAGTCTGATTCTAAGTTTTTTTTTTACATTATTAAATTTTTTTTTATTTTATGAAAATATAAACCGTCGCTAATTAGCGACGAAGTTTTGAAAACCCGTCGCTAATTAGCGACGGTTTTATAAAACCGTCGCTAATGTCAAGTCAAACCGTCGCTAATGTCAAGTCAACGTTAGCCTTAACGACAGAATAACGGTAGGGACCAATTCGAGAATATTTTGAAGACATGAAGGATTAATTAATCAGTCAAAAATCATAAGGGACTGAAATGGGAAAAGCGGTTAACGAAAAGGACGAAAATGGGTATTATCCCGAGATATGTTTCAAAGCAAAATTGACCCATAACATAATATGCATGATCAAACTAAACCACAGTACTGGGCTGGCAGGGATCATCACAGCCTTTCTACCGAACGTCCACTACCACATACAAAAGATCCCCAGTCATTCTTTACGAGGTAGATTGGTCCCTGGTCATGCTTTACAGCTTCCCAATCCTGATCAAAACCCGGTCATCTTTTACCGGGGTGGAAAGGTCCCCGGACACGTTTTGCGGCTTCCAAACTTGTAACATAATTGGTCACAAGACAATTCGCATACTTCAAAAGCATAAAACATTTTTTTTTTGCATGTCGAACATATTTACATAGCGTTGAGGGCTTCGTTGGATCTTGCTTGGGCGACTGCTGCACATACTAACACAATATTCCAGAAAACCTGGTGCTCGGGCGGTAAAATCTTACCGCTCGAGCGCGCCCATCCAGAAGGCCCGGCTCTCGGGCGTTAACATCTTAACGCTCAAGCGCCTCCCGGCTAAGCGGTTCCCAACGAAGCCTACAGCCCAAAGTCCTCAAGAAAACAAGAAAAAAATACATTTTTGACACAGTTTGAGCAGTCACCCGGGAGTGATCATAACTCTCTCTTCTCTTGTCCGAAAATTACGAATTTACTGTCAAAACGAAGATATTGAAAAGTAATACATTTTATATGTCAAAATCTTTTCCACAAAAACCGATCGAAAATTCGCAGGATTCGAAATGACAGAAGGTGACGGGTTTTGTGACATAGAAATTTCACAGTTGGAGCGATTTTACGATAAAAATCATCTCTCCCTCGTTTATTATCGGAAAATTACGAATTTGCTAGCAAATCGAATATATCAAAAAGTACTATGTTTTATATGTTGAAAGTTTTCTAGAAAACTCGCAGGATTCGAAATGACAGTAGATTCGGTTTTTGAGATCTAAAAACTTGTTCAAAATCGTTTCAAACATCATTACTCAAACTTTGCATAACTTAACTGGATTTTTATGTACAATATGCATTATAATATTTACTATGACAAGATCGATGCAGAAAAATGAAAGAATATAAATGTCTTGATGATTATACACATCAAAACGACGAATAACGACGCCAGGAGAAGCGAGAATCGATCCGGGACGACTTGTGGCACGTTTCTTGCTATAATCGAACGTGAATCTACTGAAGAAAATTGAAGGTGAAAGGGGTGGCTTCTGGATACTCTATGAACTCTAGTTCTTTTCAAAATAGAGAACAAAACAAGGTGTGTGTGTGTGTGTGTGTGAGTGTGTGTGCCGAGTGTATGTGTCTAGAGTGTAAAAACGTGTAGGTGTGTGTGTGTGTGTGTTTGTGATGATTAGGGAGATAATTAAGGGTTGATTAGTTAAATAAAAATACTAATAGCTAATTAACATGCTAAAAAAATACTAATCCCCCATATTTTAAATAAAATACCACATGTGTCAAATTTTCAAGGTTTAAATCCCAACTATTCAAATTAGTATTTTGAAAATTTTAAAATTTTAATATCACCTAATAAATTAAATTAGGCTTTAAAATGCTAAAAATTTTCATAAATCACTTAAAATATCAATTTTATTAACTTGAAATAAAATACCACATAAATCAAAAATCGCCTAAATTGTCATAGGTCTCTTTTCTAGATCACGTATAGAATATTCGTCTGAAACATAAAACTCAAGAAAATGTTTTAACGTGCATCAAATAAACATGTAATAATTTAAAATAATGAAAATCATAAATAATGCATCGTTAAAGATCATTTTAAAATTAAATAAATAATTCAACAATTTAACAAATGCATGGGTTTACGTGTTAATGATTTTGACCTCTACATGTATGGTATATGATGACAATGGGATGGGTCTGGGAATGATTTGGTCAATCCCAAGAGTTGCTTCATCAAGGGAAAATTGGGCTCGGAACCACCCCAAAATGCGTGGGATCCCATCTAGGTTAGATGTCGTTTGTACAATATTTGGGTTGCGAGTGTACCAAAAATGTAAGTGTCAAAATGTAAAAATTTAACTTCTAAAATAACCAAAAGTAAGTCTCGATTTAACCATTTATTATAATCTTCTTGATTAGACATTGAAATACTAATAAACAATTTATAAAAATGATGGTAATTAGATTTAAATTCAACAATGACAATCGAATTAACTTCGTAATTAATGGACGATATATATATATATATATATATTATATTATGCTTATATTATGTTATGTACGAGCTATTTTTAAATTGAATTAATCTTTTTTATTACGTATTATTTATTATTCACGGTTTATGCATCCTGAATCATTAGATTCACTAGACATGATCAATGTAGATGGTGTAGATGAGGAGGATAGAATTGAGCAGGCTCGAGCCAGTGGCAGTGCAAACCCGAGGACCTTATAGTTTACGGGATTTTATTATGCACATTCTAAAACTATTTTCTCTAATCTTATGTCTCAGTATTAGTGACTAGTAAGTTGAGACTTTTAAATATTATGTTGTATTTTTAAAATTATGGTGGATGTTTTAACTTGGATTTTATGGTTCTTGTGTTTAAAATGGTGGAGATTTAATATCAAACTTTATTTTAGTATGCGTAGTGACTGTTATGTTATTATAAGAGTTATATTTTTAATAAATTATTTAATAATACAATTTTAATTTTTTTCCCCAAATATTAGTATTTTAAGACACGGTTCGTCACAGTATCAGAGCGCAAGGTTTCCTGATATAGGGTTGTGCCTACTGCTGGTTGCGAGAAGCTCAGGAAATCACGCATCAAGTCTGTAGTTTTTACGATTTAAATGCATGAAGTATTAAGTACTAGTTTCTTTAAACTGCGTGTTTAAGTTTTTGAATCGTTTTTAGCATGTTATATGAGTAATTCTATTATGCATGTTGGTTAGGTGTTGGGTTGAATTGTGGAACAGTATGCCTCCTAGACATGTTATTGACTGTAAGGGTCGTGAGGCTTGTGAGGATGAGAGAGTTTCCCCTCCACGTTCACCACTAGACCTTCAGGCTCAGATGCTTATGCACATGACTCAGTTTTCGTACAGTTTGCAATGAACAGTTATGAGGTAGATAGGAGGACGAGGCCTGAGGTACTATATGAGCGATTTCATAAGATGAATCCTAAGGATTTTGGGAGAACGACTGATCCTATAGTGTTCTAGGGTAAGATTAAGTTTAAACACAATATTCTCAATGAGCTGCAATAGCTCGTGTTCTAAGAACGCATACACCGATGAATTAGATCTAGTTTGGTTTCAAATCAAGCGGAAAACACTCGATGTAATCCTTTGTAAGAAAAACTGATAGATTTTAAAATCTAATGACTTATGTAAACTGATCGACGAAATACGGGGAATCAGTTATGGCTTCTAGGGGTGGGCAACGGCCGGTTCGGTCCGGTTTTACTCTACAATGGTTCGGTTTTTCGGTTTTCGGTTTTGAATATCTCTAGTCCAAAATCGAACCATTTTATTACGGTTCGGTTCGGTTTTTTTGTAGTTCGGTTCGGTTTATACGGCCGGTTATATACGGTTAGCTAAAATTTGTTACGAAATAAAATTATACGTCACTTTATGTCTTTAAAATCTAAATCATAGTATTTTTCAAACATTTAATTTGTGGGACTTAATTTTTTATATAAAAAATTAAAGAAATATATACAGAAAAGAAAAGAAAACATCGACTGGTGAGTGGTGAGAAAGAAGAAAAAACAATCGGATTGAAAATTGAGAGTTAATGATACTAAGTTCTTAAATCTTAATAGGCCCATTATACATAAAAAGTCTTATACTAAACAATAATATGACCCATTATACATAAAAACCTTATACTTAACAAGAATATGGCCGGTTCGGTTTTTCGGTTTTTTCGGGGATGAAAACCGAAAACCGAACCGAAAAACCGAATTTCATAAATTTTAAAACCATAACCGACCGAAAAACCGATAAAAACCGAACCATTTAAACCGAATTATTCGGTTCGGTCGGTTTTTTCGGTTTTTCGGGTTTTATGCCCACCCCTAATGGCTTCTATCAGTTCAGCTATGGACAGAACTGAACTGATCAAATCAGCTTAACAAACACATTTGAGCAGTTAATACACAAGATATATTTATGGATGTTCAGAGACTTCAACTGCTCCTACGTCACCCCTTATACCACCTCGGGTAGGATCCATTAGAAGACTTTGATTTATACAATACCTTGTACAAACCCACCCAGCTTAGGACTTACTCACTGCCTAACTGAACTCCTAGTCTAGACTGAAGGCATCAAATTCTAGCCAACACTTGTTTAACGTCTATGTGTCAAAGACTACATACACAAGTTTTAAATCTTGTGCAAGATGGTATATGAGTTGTGGTGAGTGTGTGTTTTAGAACTGATATTTGAAAACAACCTGAAAGGTATTCTCACACACCGAGGGAATAAGCTTTTACACAAGTTGATATAACTTTGAACTGTTCCCTCAACTAGCTGATTGCTTCTTTGTAAGATGATATACAATAAGCTTGCCCTTTCTTTTCTCTCTTGTTTTTCACCTCTCGTTCATGTTTTTGTTGATGGTCTTGATCAGTATTTATATCAGTAGTGCAACTGTACATCAAGATTCATCACATGTGATCATTGCAGCTTGAATGCGCTCCTTGAAATTTGTGTCTCTACTTTTCCGACAACCATTCTGGAACATTTTGTCTTTAAGCTTTACTGCAACGTCCATTATTGTACTATTGATAGTACAGATGCTTTTGTACCTTTGTGCATAGCTGGATCCCATTGAATAAGCTTGTCGAGTTCTACAACTGATTGGTTATAACTGATGTTCTCAATTGTTCAGTTGAACTGGTGAGGTGAAATCAGTTGACTCGTCAGCTGAACTGATTTCACTAATTCAGTTGAACTGGTCAATTGTGTTCTTCATCAGTTGAACACTGCTGAATCTCATATCAACTGGACAATCAGTTGAACTGCTCTTGATACTTCATTTTTACTGGTTCAGTTCGATAAATCAGTTGGCACTTTCAGTTTGCTTCCCAATAGCTTTAGTTTTGGCTTGATAATTGATCAGCTCGAGTCTTGATCGGTTTCAGTTTCTGCGCACATGGGTAAAATCATTAGAAACACAATAACAAGTTTTTTCATCATCAAAATCAAGATTACAAACATGAAATGTTCCAACATGAGGTACCCTCCCGACTGATTAGGGAGTTTATGACGTTGAGGGAAGGAGACCACAGTGTGGCAGAGTTGGTGAGGAAGTTCGAGCAGGAGTGTCACTTCGTGCCCTGATAGCTAATGATGCCATAGAAAAGCTGAGGCAATTTATGAATGGTTTACAGTCGATCTTGCGTTGTGATGTTTGTATAGCTGGTCCTCATACTTATGTCGTTGCAGTGACTAGGGCTTTGGCAGTTGAACAGGATCAGAAGGACATCAAGATTTACAGGCAGCGCAAGATGCCTTTATAGGCACCACAGCGATAGTTTCAACAACCAACTAAGAAGCCGTTTCATGGGCATAACAAGGGTAAAGCACAGAAACCACAGAATAAGGCTGCTCAGCGGCCTACTGAATATCCGGTGTGCCCAAAGTGCAGTTGCAAGCATGAGGGAGAGTGTCTATGGGATTATGGCAAGTGCTTCAAGTGTGGATCCACTAACCACATTCTAAAGATTTGCCTACATTGGAAGCATCCGACTCAAGACCAAGTCTTTGCGATGCATGCCGAGGAGGCAGACCCAGACACTACACTCTTGACAAGTGATATAGTTTATTCAGCACCGTATTATTTATTGGAATTTATTATGTATAGTTCAAATTTTTGGGTAGATTAGTAGGCTAAATTTCAAATGTTTATGAGAACCTTGGGATAGTATATTCAGCATGTGCATGAGATTATGTTTAGTATTTTTTGAGAATTGTTGGGTTGACTGTATGTTAATATTATTTCAGGGATGATCTTTATGGCGGGAGTAGCCACGAATGCTCTGTTAGATTCCAGGGCTACTCATTTTTTTTATATCAAACGGCTTTATGAATTATTTTGGGGTCAAGCCCACTAGGCTGGATGTGAAATATTATGTGACTGTTCTATCTAGGGAGGAACTGTCTGCTTTTGGTGTGGTCAGAGACTTGAGTCTCGAGCTTCAAGGCCACACAGTCTATGTTGATCTTATTGTATTGCCGATGTCCTAGTTTGTCATCATTCTAGGAATGGATTGATTGTCGAAGAATGGAGTGTCAATCGCTTTCCAACAAAAATCAGTGAGGGTCAGACCACTAGGTGAGGATGAGTTTGTATTCAATACAAGTGGACGCAACATGCACGCATCGGATGATATCATGTCTTCAGGCGAGGAAGCTTATGCTTAAGGGTGCTAGACGTTTTTGGCGAGAATTATTTAAGCTCCTGTTACTACTAGTAAAATAGTAGGCAGACGTTCCAGTTGTCAGAGATTTTCCGGACGTCTTTCCTAATGACATTGTGAGTATCCCACCTGAGAGTGAGGTGGAGTTTTCTGTCGATTTTATGCCGGATACCATGCCAATATCCAAGGAACTATATCGGTTAGCGCCCACAGAGATGAAATAACTCAAACAACTATTGGATAAAGGATTCATAAGCCTTAGTTGTCCACCTTGAGGCACACCGGTACTCTTATGAAGAAGAAGGACAGAAGCATGAGACTTTGCATCGATTACCTAGAATTGAATAGAGTTAAAGTGAAGAATAAGTACCAATTGCCAAGGATCGAGGACTGATTCGATCAATTGGAAGGAGCTTCTGTCTTTTTCAAGATAGATCTTCGCTCCAAATATCACCGGCTAAGGGTGAAAGACGCAGATGTGCACAAGACAGACTTCAGAACTCGCTATGGGCATTACGAGTTCCTAGTAATGCCGTTTGGATTGACAAATTCACCAGTGATCTTCATGGATATAATGAATCGCATATTTCAGCCTTACTCGGACCATTTTTTTCATCGTATTCATAGATGACATCCTCATTTATTCGAAGAACTAGGATGAGCATAGCCAACACCTGTGTACCGCATTGCAAGTATTGTAGAATCATAAGTTGTTCCAGAAGTTCAGAAAGTGTGAATTTTTGTTAGAGAATGTGGAATTTTTGGGACATATTATCTCTAGTAATGGCATTGAAGTTGACTCGTCCACGGTAGAAATAGTGAAGGAATGAGTTGAGTCGAAGAATGCATCAGATATCCGCAGTTTCTTTGTCTTAGCGGGTTACTATAAAAAATTCATTCAGGGATTTTCTTCTATTGCAGTACCACTCACCTCGTTGACGAAAAAGAATGCCAAGTTCATATAGAGTGTTGACTGCCAGAAGAGCTTCGACATTTTGAAGTAAGCTCATATAACAGCACCAATATTAGTTATACTATCAGGGCAAGGCAACTTTGTGTTGTACACCGATGCTTCTAAGCTCGGATTAGGCTCCGTATTGATGATTCATCACGTATGCCTCCAGACAGTTGAAGGTACATGAAAATAACTATCAGACTCATGATCTGGAGTTAGCTGATGTGTTCTTTGCCGTGAAGATATAGATACACTATTTGTATGGTGAGAAGTGTCAGATATTTACTGATCATAAGAGCCTAAAATATTTCTTCACTCGGAAAGACTTGAACATGCGACAGAGACGGTGACTAGAGTTGGTGAAAGATATGACTGTGATGTTAGCTACCATCCGGGAAAGCCAATGTAGTCGCCAATGCCTTGAGTAGAAAGGCATGAGTTATGTCGTAACTGTCGATACAGAGACCTTAACAGTTAGAGATGCAGAAATTCGATCTCGAGGTTTATCCTAGGGGCAGAGCTCCTAGATTATCTACATTGACAGTGCAGTCCACTTTGATAGATCGTGTAAGGTCCAAAATATGATGACGTAATCCAACTGTATGCAAATCTAGGGAAAATAGAAAATGGTTAATTAAATGGTTTTAATGGCATGAATTAATTATGATATGCATGATTACATGTTTAAAAATAGGTTTTACTGTTAGAATGCATAAAACTGTATTTTCAAAAGTTATTCTAGACGCAATCGACGAACGGAGAACGTGGGGTGAAAAAAGAAAATATTTTTATTAAATAACTATTTTTAATTATTTAAAATATGGTACATGTTATGTGATTTTTTTGAAAATGAGGTAATTTTATACGCCAAGACGTATTTTTAAATGGTATTTAATTTTCGACGAAGATATGAACTTTTTGAGAACTCGGCTAATATTCTCACAACCTTTTCTAAATAAAATATTTTAAATATTACTTAATGTGCCTAGTATACCATGATAATGGACTTAAGCTTGTACTATGTGTTTTAATTAAAATAAAAGGCTAGCAAACCATCCCCAAAACCCTTATATTACACACCCCAACCCTCTAATTAAATACTAAAGGTTCTAAATCGCCGTTCTTCGCATCGCCAACTCGTTTTCATGCATAATAAGCGCAAATGCATGCCTTAATCTCATTTTTTCTAATCTATCACACCATATTACATGTTTGAATTATGTTTGCATAAAAATATGTGTACGTTGCAATTATTTTCGTTTTTATGCTATGTCATGTCAAGAACTTATTATTTCATGATCCAAAAACCTATGATATTATCGTATGAAGGGGCTTTAGTGGTAGGACACTTAGGAAGGACGTTTTTCCATGGTGCTAAGGGACACATGAAGTCACGGATAAAGGCTGGACAAGGGCTAGGGAAGGTTGATCAAAAACTTGCATGTTTACTGAACTAGGGTTTGGCTAGGAAGAAGTACTGCGTGCGGCTTGACCAGGGCTTGAGTTGGATGTGGTTAGCTGTGAGGAAGAGTCCTAGAATGGCTAGGACTCACCCACAGCAACTAGGGAAGAGTCCATGCGAGATAGGACTCTTCTCGTGCGATCCAAGGACAAGCAGCTATGTGAAGGGTCACGATTTGGCCAGGGTGGGGTCAAGGCTAGGTCTAAGGGTGGTCAGTGAGGGTCATGAGGGTTCGGGCTCGGGTGAGGTGTCCTCATCTAGTTGGAGTGTTATTGCATGTTCGATCGTGGTTCACGTGCAGAAATTTGTGGCGTGGGCTAAGGGATGGTTCAATGGATCAGTGGGGTCCCTATGGGGTTTGGTCAGGGGTTGGCTCGGGTGCGGCTTGAAGAAAACACGAGATGGCTGGAGAGGAAATAAGCTAGGGTTCAATTTTTTGAGTTAAATGGTTAAGGGGTCGATTCATGGTTCATGAGGGTAATTTAGGTATGAAAAGTTCATGATAAAAGTTTGAGATTAAAATATTAAAGTTTGAATTAAATTGAGAATTTAAATTCTTTACGAAGTAATAAATATGAAATTAAATCAAAAGCCTCGAATTTAAGTTAAATAAAAATGTTAGAAATTTAATTTAAACTTAAATAATTATTTGGGATGATCTAGAGTCAATGAAAGTAAGAAAAAGTCAAAACCGATAAATTTTACGTCTAGAGGTAAAACAGTTATTTTACACATAAAAATAGTTAGGCGTCCTGACAGTGCCCTGAATGTTGTAATATATGCAAAAAAAATTATTTTAAATGTTATGAAATTTTATGATAAACGCTAATGCTAAAAGACATGTTGCATGCTTGATTTAAAAGAAAAATGAGTTTTACATGCAAATGAATTTTTATAAGTGATGAAAATATGAAACGTTGAAGGAGGTGAAATGATTGTGACTAATACGATGATACGATGATATGATTGAAGATATCGTGATAGAAAAGACATCAGAGGGAGCCCGTTTATGGGAGAAGGCCCCAGAGGGAAGCCCGATGATCGTATTTTCATTGACATGGTATGATGATATGATAGGCCAAGACACAGTTGACGGGTGAGAGTATCGTTGATGTCCCCGCCGCCCAGTACTGTGGTTATACGTAGATGGATCCATCGACCTTCACCCGATATGTAAGTCACAATTAACGGTTCAAATTCAATAAAAAGAAAACGTTTACGTATATGATGAAAGAAAATATGATATATGATGAAAGAGAAAATGTTTAAGTTTATGCATGTTCATGAAAAACTATTTTAAATAAATGTATTTTAACTGTTACATATGTATGTATATGTATTACTTGTTATCATGTTTAAGGCTTGCTGAGTCAATAGAGGTTTTATGACTTATGGTGATTTTGAAAGGTTTTGAAAGAATGTTAGGGTTGAGCTAGTTTTGAAATTGTTAAAGTTAGGATTTGGTTGACGATTTACGGTTTTGATGCTTCGAATTTCTTTCTTTTCAATTTTCAAATAATAGTTGGGTGATTTATTTTAATTGTACAAAGGTATTTTAAAAATATATTTATATATATGTATGGTTTCGGGTGATGAGATGGGAAAAAAATTTGTAGTATATTTTAAAGAAAAATGAGTAGTAGACGTTTCAGACCGTATTCGTAGTGGACAGTCATATGATGAGAAATTGCAGAAATGGCGATCGAGAGATGAATCTAAGGGCAGTAAGCTTTATACAGTGAGCAATGGGATTGTAAGGTATAGATAAACGATTGTGTACCTAGGGACGATACGATTCTAGGATATATATTGTCAGAAACGCATACAACACCATATTTCATTCATCTAGGAGGCACCAAGATGTATAAAAACTTGGAGATACTATATTGGTGGCCGGGAATGAAACGAGACATTTGACGCTTTGTATTTGAATGTCTAACTTGCCAGTAGATGAAAGCTGAGTATCAGATACCAGGACGGATGATCAATCCTCTTCGTATCCTCGAGTGGAAATGTGAGAACATTATCATGGATTTCGTAGTCGGTTTGCCGAGGTCAGTCAGAGGATCTAACGCTATTTGGGTAATCATTGATTTATCTTACCAAGTCGGTGCACTTCTTGTGAGTAAAGACGACATTTTCTATGACGCAGTATGCAGAGCTTTACATCTGGGAGATTAGTCAGATTACACAAGATCCCAATTACCATCGTATCTGACAAAGACCCGAGGTTCACATCGTCCTTTTGGAAGAGTTTGTATTCTGCAATGGAAACAAAATTGCAATTCAGTACATCATTTCATCCTCAGACAGATGGCCAGTCCGAGAAAGTGATACAGATTTTGGAAGACCGTTTGCAAGCAATCATGATCGATTTCCGTATGAATTGGGAATCGAAGTTACCACTAGTGGAGTTCACCTATAACAATGTTGCGACTCTAATTGTTGCACTCCCAAGAGCAGGTTGTCCACAAGTAGTATAATTCGGTGAGTCCGATATCGTATCCACAGGGAAGCTAAAGTAATTACAAGTCCACTACAATATCTTTTTGTTTTGTTTTGTTTTTGTTTCTTTTTAATTTTAATTGTTTGAATCTTTAATGGGTAAATTTTAATTGTTCAAATTTTAATTTAAGTAGTTGAGATTAAAGGATCCACTCTTGGTATTTTAATAAAGTTAACATTAACGAACAATATTGAAATCCACTTAATAAAATGGTTCCAATATATTAAATAATCATATTATATTATGTTATATATTATTATCTTATAAGTATATACTATATACCAAAACTTATAAATGTGGTCAAGTATTTATTGTGCTATATATATTTGTAAACACTAAATCAAGGTTCCCACTTTAAATGGTTGGTAAAACCAAACTAACATTTAAATAGTACCAAGAAATTAATATTATGATATATTTATATATAGTAAATCAAGGTTCCCACTTTAAATGGTTGGTAAAACCAAACTAACATTTAAATGGTACCAAGAAATTAATATTATAATATATTCATATATAATAAATCAAGGCATCCACTTTAAATAGTTGGTAATATCAAACTAACATTTAAATAGGTTCCAAGAATTTAGTGTAACATATAACAACAATAAATCAAAACTCCCACTTATAAGTAGGGTATAAAAATACTTAAAGAAATAAATATAACATAAACAATAATTAATGATTAAATAATATAAAACATAGATTCTTACCTTTTAGTAACCTTATTATCATGCCAAGAGTTTCACCTTTTCATCTCAACTTTAGGAAGTTAGCTATTCATTATTCAAAGTGTAAAACTTTGAATATGAAATTATCATGCTAATTATATTTAATGAAGAAATAAAGGAAAAATATAGAGAGAAATATTATGAACTCAAAGGTTTGTTCATAGAATGAAGGATATCTCAATACATTACAATGCACCCCTATTTATAGCCAAATTTGGGGAGACAACCACAAATAAAATATTATTTTTTTACACAAAAGTCTTCATTGGTGTTCCAAGATATTATATTATATTACACATCACTTTTGAAAATCTTCTTCTCCGAATTTGCTTCTTCACATAAAAAGAAACATGTGGATAATTGAGTTGTCTAGTTGTGGTATTTTTTTCAAACCATTTGACCAAGTAATTTGAGAGATATGGTCAAAATACTAGAGCATGGTAAAACTGCCACTCTTTGGGTAACTTTATTTGTTGCTTAATTTGATCCCACTTGTGAGAAGATTTTTATCTCATGCTTGCCATCAATATTGTAGATATTAACATCAACTTTCTACAGGTCCAAGAATCATCTTAATCCCATTTGAAACTCCAAGTTTATTCTTGTTTTATCGAACCTGTAAAAAATAGTAAAAACTTGTAATTACACAACAACTTATATTTTATACAATTTATTATAAAACATATAATATTTAAACATTTAATAAAACAAAAACTATATATTTATATTATAAAATATTTAATTAATGTATAATTTTTATTTTATCACACCTCCCAACCAGCTTATTGCTAGTCCCTAGAAATTTAAGCGTTAATTGCAATAGAAAACATATTGATTAATTTAAATAGAAATGCAATCAGAACTATCTAAGTGTTTAAATTAAATCTGAAAACTGTCAAAGTTATATCAAGATCATCATAATTATAATTTATGAAATAATTTGAGATGATCAATTCAAAGCTTATTTCAGGTAGTTAAATGTACACGGTCATCAGAAATTCCTAGTAAGAGTCTCAACTTCATATCCTTACAGGTTAATAAATGTTTCAATTTATGGCAACGATTTCTCTCATGGAGTTGGAATACAGATAAATGCTCAGAAAAATGATTTACAAAATGCAGACAGACAGACGAGCCAAACTAATCAAAAGATAGAAAATCCATTGATTCAAAATCTAGTTGTTCTTATTATATATTTTTTTCCTGATATTTTTTTCTTTTTTTCATAACATCATGGAATCAGACTAAGTTTATGCTTCTTGACCACATATTTATTTAATTTGTACAATAAATTTCTCTCTTTCTTTTTTTTTATTATTTTTTTATGAGAGATATATGGGTTGTAGCATATAACTTAAAAATTACATAGATCTTCAATATATTTCTTTTTGTATTTTTCTCCTCTTTTTTTTCGGGAAATATCATTTTTTTTCAAAATAAGAACTCAAGATCTAAACAATAGATAGTCTCTCTCATGATCAATAAAGGCTCGAAAGCTGTTTTCTCAGTCCTTCTCCACTCACTCACAAAATATGTGTGAGTTTAAAATTTTAGGCACTCTTATAAGGTATATCTTGGGCCATATACTTTAATACCTGATTTTATCACAATGGTTAATCACTCGAAAAGATTTCATAAATCATATTTTTATATTGATCAGAATATTAAAATTGACTTTTTTTTTCAAATAAAAATTAAACATCCTTAGATAGATTAATACATTTTCTAATTTAAACCTTTCAAATATGTAATGTATGATATTTTTGCAAAAATTACAAAGATACAAGCAATAAACATGATTTTATTATAAAATAATATATATATTTTTTTATATTGTTTTTAAAAAATTTTTTTTATAAGTTTGTTCTCCCCCCAATCAGAATATGACATTGTCCCTAATGTCAAAATAACTATTAATAAAGAGTACATAATGAAAGAGATATCACCTGGAATTTTATTGAAGATAACAATCTGAAACAAACGCAAACCAATCCACGACTTTTGAATCAATGATCCAACTTTCTTTTCTTACTGCTTGATTGCGACCAATTGATCTTTGTTATCATCGGATCAGCTTATGAACAAAAGCTTCCAAATTATCAATTAATTGGTCGGCAGTCGAAGCACAGATGAGCATCCGTCGTGAATTTTAATTTTCCTCTAGTTTTACGTCCAGAAACGGCTTCAACGCCTTCTATGAGTCGAGGATATGCTTCCCATCCAATTTTCTTATAAATTGGCAAACATGGTCTTTTTTAATCGGATTCCCAAGACTATGACGCTCATCTTGGAATTGTTTCCATAAACGGAGAAGTTCAATATGCACATGTCCACTAGAATGCGTCTCAAGAGTCAATAAGATGTTATCTAAAGACTCCTTACTCAGCCCATTCTTAATGAAACCAATTTTATCTTCTCTGTTATTGGAACACATCCCAAAGATCTGCATCGTTTGTCACAAGTCCATCTCGCACACTTATGACAAACCCCTAAACTTTTGGCCCTTCGTTTTTTCGCATAAGTGCTTTTTCCTAATCCAGGCAAATACCGAATGAGCAATGATTGTGGAACTTCTCCTCCTAATCGGACCTTAGCTTCTATTACAAGACGAATATCTTCTGGAATTCCTTTTTGCATTAGCAATCTCAATCTTTCACACCTTCCTACATAAATTTTTCTTAGAACATTTTCAGAAACATAGGGAAAATATTTACAAATTTTTGAGAGAATTTCATCCATTTTGAAAAGAAAAGAAATGATTTTTTTTAATTTTGTATCAGCAATTGTGGGAAATTGATTTAACCGACTATGAGAGTCACGGAGTACCGTTATCCGCCATTTAACCGGGAAATAAAAAGATTAAAGAAACCTGAAATAAAAACAAACAAAATTAAATGCAACATAAAAATTTAAGGATCAGAAAGGGAAATAAACTCTTCTTGAAAGATTTCATTTTCCAAAAATGGTTTAATCCTTTGTCCATTTTCTTTAAAAACATCACCATTTTTAGGATTTTCAATATCCACAGCTCCATAAGGATATACATGCTTTACAACATATGGGCATGTCCATCTTGATCGTAATTTTCCTGGGAATATGTGAAGTCGAGAATTATAAAGCAAAACTTTTTTACCAATCTCAAAAGATTTTCTAAGAATTGTTTTATCATGAAATGACTTGATTTTTGCTTTATAAATCCTTGAATTCTCATACACGTCATTTCTGAGTTCATTAATTTCATTAAGTTGCAATTTACGCAATTTGTTGGCATCATCCATGCTTGAATTTAAAGTTTTGATCGCCCAATAAGCTTTATGTTCCAATTCCACAGGCAAATGACAATGTTTTCCATAAACCAACCTATAGGGAGACATATTCAATGATGTTTTAAAAGCTGTTCGATATGCCCAAAGTGCATCACTAAGTCGCAGAGACCAATCTTTTCTATTTGAGTTAACAGTTTTTTCCAAAATTTGCTTTATCTCCCTATTAACTAATTCAACTTGTCCATTTGTTTGAGGATGATAAGGAGTAGTTACTTATGAGTAATATCATATTTTTTCATTAATGAAGCAAATGGTTTATTAACAAAGTGAGTTCTCCCATCACTTATCATGGCTCGAGGAATTCCAAATCTACTAAAAATATTTTCTTTTAAAATTTTGATGACGATTTTATGATCATTTGTTCGACATGGAATTACCTCTATCCATTTGGAAACATAATCAGCTGCAACTAAAATATACAAGTATCCAAACGACGGTGGAAAAGGTCCCATAAAATCAATTCCCCAACAGTCAAATATTTCAATTTCAATGATATGATTCAAAGACATCATGTTTCTTTTTGAAATCGCACCCAATTTTTGACAATTTTCACAGATCTTGCAGATTTCGTGGGTGTCTTTAAACAAAGTGGGCCAATAAAAGCCACACTGCAAGATTTTTGCAGCCGTTTTCTTTGAAGAAAAATGTCCTCTGCATGCTTCTGAATGACAAAATTTAATGACACTACTTACCTCATTGTCGGGCATGCAACGTCGAAAAATTTGATCTGGACAATACTTGAACAGATACGGATCATCCCAATAAAAGTTTTTTACCTCATTCAAAAATTTTCTTTTATCTTGGGAACTCCATTGCGGTGGCATTTTTCCTGTCACAAGAAAATTTACTATGTTAGCAAACCAAGGTGTAGTAGTAACTGAAAATATATGTTCATCAGGAAAATCATCGTTAATTGGTGTCATTTCACAAGATGATCCTGTTACTAGTCTCGATAAATGATCGGCTACGACATTCTCGGTTCCTTTTTTATCTTTGATCACAATGTCAAATTCTTGGAGCAACAAAATCCATCGTCAGTCGTGGCTTTGCATCCTGTTTGGTCAACAAATATCTAATAACAGAATGATCAGTAAACATAATAGTCCTTGATCCAATCAAATAAGAACGAAATTTATCTAATGCAAATATTACAGCAAGTAGTTCTTTTTCAGTTGTGGAGTTCATTTGAGCATTGTTTAAAGTTCTACTTGCATAATATATCACATAAGGCTTACCGCTTACCGTTTCTTCTTTGACCCAGTACTGCATCGACTGCATAATCACTCGCATCGCACATGATTTCAAATGGTAAAGACCAGTCAGGAGGTTGCATGATAGGAGCTGATGTTAAATGTCGAATGATTTTATCAAAAGCATTTTGACATTCTTGAGTCCACTCAAATGCAGTGTCTTTTGTTAAGAGGTTACAAATGGGTTTAGAGATTAAACTAAAGTCCTTATAAACCTCCTATAAAATCCAACATGTCCCAAAAATGAGCGAATTTCTTTAATGGTTTTTGGAGGGGGTAAATTGGCAATGACATCAACTTTTGCTTTATCAACTTCAATTCCATGAGATGACACGACATGTCCCAAAACAATTCCAGAAGTAATCATGTAATGACATTTTTCCCAATTTAAAATAAGACTTTTTTCCTCGCATCTTTTTAAAACTTTTTCCAAATTTTCAAGACAATTATCAAATGTATTCCCAAAGACAGTTAAATCATCCATGAAAATTTCCAAACAATTTTCAACCATGTCGCAAAAAATGCTTAGCATACATATTTGAAATGTTGCTGGGGCATTGCATAATCCAAATGGCATCCTTCTAAATGCAAATGTTCCAAAAGGACATGTGAATGTAGTTTTTTCTTGATCTTCGTGTGCAATGGGAATTTGATAATAACCTGAATATCCATCAAGAAAACAGTAGTATGGATGACCTGCTACTCTTTCTAAAATTTGATCCAAAAATGGTAATGAAAAATGATCTTTTCTAGTGGCGTCATTTAATTTTCTATAATCAATACACATCCGCCAACTAGATGGGACTCGACTTGTTAACAAATCACCTTTTTCATTTTTTATCACTCTGATGGCATATTTTTTTGGAACTACTTGTGTTTGGCTTACCCACTTACTATCAGAAATAGGGTAGATAATCCCAACATCGAGTAGTTTGAGAACTTCAGTTTTCACAACATCTTTCATGTGTGGATTTAATCTCCTTTGTGGTTGTTGAGATGTTTTAGCATTTTCTTCTAAGTGAATTTTGTGAGTGCAAATTAGTGGATTAATGCCCTTGAGATCTTTTATTGTCCAACCAATTGCATTTTTATGTCTTTTAAGCATATCAACTAATTTACCTTCTTGATTACTTGATAGTTTGGAAGAAATTACCACCGGATATGTTTCATCTTCTCCAAGAAATGCATACTTCAATTCTTCTGGCAAGGGTTTTAACTCCAATATGGGTGGTTCGTCTTTGTTTTCATATTTTGCATCAAATTCTTTCTCTGATCCTGGTAACGAGTGATACCTGATAAAATCATCAAGATCAATTTCAATACTTTCTTTAATAGTTTCAATTGAACAAATATCTAATTGATCACGAGTACTCCCTTTTTGAATGTTTTCTTTCACAAGAGTTGCAATAAGATATTCATCTTCACTTTCATCTCCTTTGTCATGTGGTTGCTTACAAAGATTAAAAACATTAAGCTCCAAGGTCATGTTACCAAATGACAACTTCATTATTTCATTCCTGCAATTTATAAGAGCATGAGAAGTTGCTAAAAATGGACGACCTAAAATTACAGGAATTGCATTACAAGCTTCAATAGGTTGTGTATCTAAAACTATGAAATCGACAGGATATACAAAGTTATCAACTTGGACCAACACGTCTTCTACCTTACCTCTTGGCACTATAACAGATCTATCAGCAAGTAAAAGTGTTACCGAAGTAGGTTTCAACTCGCCTAGATTGAGTTCTTTATAAACTGAATATGGAAGTAAATTCACACTAGCTCCATGTAGTGACCCGTTCCAGAATCACCTACTAATCAGAACTTAAGCATGCAAAATTAACATTTAAAACTGAATCAGGTAAACAGCGGAAAAACAGTAATACAACCCAATCGAATCTGTAAGTACAAAATACTTAAACAACCAGATCGAACTAAATACCAAGAACAAATACCAACAACTACAGGTCAACCTCTGCCAGCTCCCTGTCCACTCCCTCCTGGACCGTCCAACCTGAGACCTCAAACCAGTAGATCCTAGCAATCAGTCCTAGAATCAAGTCTGCGTCCGTAGTCAGCCCACTGATGCCGCTAGCTCCCAACTAGAGCACAGCTCCGCTACAAAACCAGTAGCTCCCCGCTAGTGCCTAAACCTCGGGAAAAGACTAGAAACCCATCAGAAACGACTAAAACGCTCTGGAACACTCGGAATTGGCGAGTAACAAATGAAGCCTCGCGCCTCTATTTATAGACAACGATCGGACGATCCAATCCACTTCGGACGATTCGATCCACTGTACACTTCGGACCTTCCGAACCCTTATCGGACGATCCGAACCCTGCATGTCTTCCACGTGTCCAGACACCTGTCTTCGGACGATCCGAACCCTGATCGGACGATCCGAACTCTGCATGTCTTCCACGTGTCCAGCCACCTGTCTTCGGACGATTCGAACCCTCTTCGGACGATCCGAACTCTGTTCGGTCCTTCCGATCCCACCGAAATATAATTAATCCAATAATTAACTCAAATTAGGCATCGGGATACTACACTCCAAGGTCAAGCAATGCTTTTTAAATTTTTCGTTCTCCAATAATACAAGAAATAGTAGGATAACTTGGGTCTTTGTATTTCAATGTATTATTACTTTGAATGATTGCACTTACTTGTTCGGCTAAAAATGCTTTCTTTTTCACATTCAATTTTCTTTTCACAGTGCACAAGTCTTTCAAAAATTTGGCATATGATGGTATCTGTTTTATTGCATCTAATAAATGAATATTAACTTTTACTTGTTTAAAAATATCATATATATCAGAATTCAAATTTGATTTTTTGTATTTTTCAATGCATGAGGGAATGGTGGTGACACTGTCTGTTGAACCTCATCTTCGCAAATTATGGGTTCCACTTCCTTACCCTTTGAAGTTGATTTATCATCATCTTCACAAGGTTCAAGAATGGATTTTTCCACAACCATATCACTTCGAAGGGTAATAACAGATTTTACATGATCCATCGGTTGAGTTCCAGAAGTTCCAGTTTGTGAATGATGATCCTTGGGATTAGGCAAAGGTTGTGAAGGAAATTTACCTTTTTCATGAAAATTAAGTGCAGATGCAAATTTAGCAAGAGTATCTTTCAAATCTGTCATGGTTTGAGCAGTTTGAGTATTGATAGACTCTTACTTTGCAATGAAAGAATTCAATAAATCTTCCAAATTCCTTTTAGGCGGAGGTGCATAATTTTGAAAATTTTGTTGATTTTGAAAATGTGGTTGCGGAAATTGTGCAGCATTATCATTCCTCCAACTAAAATTTGGATGATTTCTCCAACCTGGATTGTAATTTTGAGAAAATGGTTCAAAATTTGGCCGTTTGAAATTGTTTAAAACATTGGCTTGTTCATGGAGACATTCTTTAAAAGAGGGCAAAATGGGACAATCTTTTGTAAAATGATCACTTGTATCACAGATGTGACACACAATTTCTTGAACAGATTTTAATTGACCATTCTTTTTCAATTCAAGTGCCTCAACTATTCTTGCCAAAGAGGTAAATATAGCTTGAAGATCATATTCATCTTTGAGAGTGTACATACCTCCACCAGATGTAGGAGATTGAATCTTGTTTGATGGTTCGATTGTACCTATAGTGTCCTAATTTTGAGCATTTTCAGCTAATGAATCGAGATACTCAATTGCCTCGTTTGGATCTTTATCTTCAAATGTTCCATTACACATAAATTCAACCATTTGCCTATCTTTAGGTGTTAAGCTTTCATAAAATTGAGAAACAACCCTCCAAATTTCAAAACCATGATGTGGACAAAGATTAAGCAATTCTTTGTATCTATCCCAACACTGATAAAAAGTTTCTCCTTGTTTTTGAGTGAAAGTGATGATTTGCCTTTTGAAAGAATTTGTTCTATGCGATGGAAAAAACTTTTTCAAAAATTGTTGTTGCAATTCATCCCAAGTTCGAATGGATCCCGATCTAAGATTTTGTAGACAAGTTTTAGCTTTATCTTTTAAAGAAAAAGGAAAAAGCTTAAGTCGAATGGTGTTCATGCTACAATTTAGATCATTATATGTGTTGTACAATTCTTCAAACTCTCGTAAATGCATGTATGGATTTTCAGAATCTAAGCCATGAAAGTTGGGTAAAAGTTGGATAATACCAGGCTTAAAATTGAAATGAGATGCATCGAGGGCAAAAACTAGACATGAAGGTGCACTAGTACGTGTAGGATTCATGTGATCTCTAAATGTTCTTCGTCTATCATGATCATGTTGAGATTGAATTTCATCTTCATTTTCTTGGATGGGTTCTTCCGCCATGTTTTGTAAAAATAAAGGGTTATTTCGAATGAGTCGACCACTAAGTGTACGTGACCAAATGCTCATGCAAAGGCAAATGCAAATGCAAAAGAATAAAAACACACAAAAGCAATAAAAATTCAAATAAAGAAAAATAAACTATAAAGTAAATTAAATAGACTTGAAATTAAATTATACTTCCCCGGCAACGACGCCAAAAACTTGTTGCGACTCTGATTGTTGCACTCCCAAGAGCAGGTTGTCCACAAGTAGTATAATTCGGTGAGTCCGATATCGTATCCACAGGGAAGCTAAAGTAATTACAAGTCCACTACAATGTTTTTTGTTTTGTTTTGTTTTGTTTTTGTTTCTTTTTAATTTTAATTGTTTGAATCTTTAATGGGTAAATTTTAATTGTTCAAATTTTAATTTAAGTAGTTGAGATTAAAAGATCCACTCTTGGTATTTTAATAAAGTTAACATTAACGAACAATATTGAAATCCACTTAATAAAATGGTTCAATATATTAAATAATCATATTTATATTATGTTATATATTATTATCTTATAAGTATATAATATATACCAAAACTTATAAATGTGGTCAAGTATTTATTGTGCTATATATATTTGTAAACACTAAATCAAGGTTCTCACTTTAAATGGTTGGTAAAACCAAAATAACATTTAAATGGTACCAAGAAATTAATATTATGATATATTTATATATAGTAAATCAAGGTTGCCACTTTAAATGGTTGGTAAAACCAAACTAACATTTAAATGGTACCAAGAAATTAATATTATAATATATTCATATATAATAAATCAAGACATCCACTTTAAATAGTTGGTAATATCAAACTAACATTTAAATGGTTACAAGAATTTAGTGTAACATATAGCAACAATAAATCAAAACTCCCACTTATAAGTAGGGTATAAAAATACTTAAAGAAATAAATATAACATAAACAATAAATAATGATTAAATAATATAAAACATAGATTCTTACCTTTTAGTAACCTTATTATCATGCCAAGAGTTTCACCTTTTCATCTCAACTTTAGGAAGTTAGCTATTCATTATTCAAAGTGTAAAACTTTGAATAAGAAATTATCATGCTAATTATATTTAAATGAAGAAATAAAGGAAAAATATAGAGAGAAATATTATGAACTCAAAGGTTTGTTCATAGAATGAGGGATATCTCAATACATTACAATGCACCCCTATTTATAGCCAAATTTGGGGAGACAACCACAAATAAAATATTATTTTTTTACACAAAAGTCTTCATTGGTGTTCCAAGATATTATATTATATTACACATCACTTTTGAAAATCTTCTTCTCCGAATTTGCTTCTTCACATAAAAAGAAACATGTGGATAATTGAGTTGTCTAATTGTCGTATTTTTTTCAAACCATTTGACCAAGTAATTTGAGAGATATGGTCAAAATACTAGAGCTTGGTAAAACTGCCACTCTTTTGGTAACTTTATTTGTTGCTTAATTTGATCCTACTTGTGAGAAGATTTTTATCTCTGCTTGCCATCAATATTGTAGATATTAACATCAACTTTCTACATGTCCAAGAATCATCTTAATCCCATTTGAAACTCCAAGTTTATTCTTGTTTTATCGAACCTGTAAAAAATAGTAAAAACTTGTAATTACACAACAACTTATATTTTATACAATTTATTATAAAACATATAATATTTAAACATTCAATAAAACAAAAACTATATATTTATATTATAAAACATTTAATTAATGTACAATTTTTATGTTTATCAAACAACAATTTTCAGTCATATATATAGGTATGGCTTCCTACGAGGCAATATATGGAAGAAAGTGCAGATCGCATATTCACTGAGATGAGGTTAGAGAAAGATCAAAACTTGGTCCAGAGTTTGTTCAGCAGACTGTATATATAGTAGTCAAAATTCGGGACATGATGAAGACTGCTCAGAGTCGTCAAAAGAGGTAATTTGACAAGAGAAGGGGGGACTTTGAGTTTGCCGTAGGAAACCATGTCTTCGTAAAAGTAACACCTATGAAAGGTGTTTTTAGATTTGGGAAGAAAGGAAAATTAAGTGCGATATTTATAGGATCATTTGAGATCCTCGAGAAAGTTGGGAAATTAACCTATCGAGTAGCACTGCCACCGAATCTTGCATGTGTTCACAATGTGTTCCATATTTTTATCCTAAGAAAGTACATAGAGAATCATTCATATGTACTGAGCTTCAAGACGTTACATCTATTACCGAACTTGTCATATGAGGGGAGACCTATTCAGATTTTAGATCGACAGGAGAGGAGACTACGGAACAAAGTACCAAGTTGGTCAAGGTCAAGTGGCTGAACTATACTGATGAGCAAGCTACTTGGGAGACTGAATCCGACATAAAGAATCGTTACCCAGAGTTGTTTGGTAAGCCTTAATTTCGAGAACGAAATTTATTTAAGGGAGAAAGGAATTGTCGTGCCCAAAAACTAGTACACATGAACCGCATAAATAATTGTTAATATATTTATTTAATTAAAAATCTAAGTAACGAATGCTATGTGTTAAATTATTTTAAATATATGTATACTTTAAAATGTTTTCTCAAGTTTTATCCTTCACACGAATATTCGATGCCGAACCGGGATAGGAGACCTAAGACGATTAAGGTGTTAAATATTTAAAGTTATATTTTTATTTAAGCCGAAAAATTAAGTATTTAAAATATTTTTTAAATTTTAGCATTTAAGTGCTAAATTTAATTTATCGAATAAAATAAAGACGTTGTTAAGTATTTTAATCAGAATATTTCAAAAAATAAGATATTTAAATACGACTACTCGAAATACGATATTTTAATAATTGTTTTTATTATTTAATTAATTAAATTAGTTAGTATTTAATTATAAGTATAGTTTAAAAATTGTAGGACCCTTAATTTCTCAAACTTTAAAAAGCTGGAGGGCTTAATTAGTAATTTAAAATGTGATTAATTAACTTAATTAACTAGCTATTATTTTCTTTAAATATAAGGTATAGTCATACCCGAAAACCTTCAATCACTCACGCACACACACAACACACACAAAACACACACTAACACACAATATTTTAACACAATTGGCCGTGAGTTTCCAACCTAAGGGCTTGTATTGTTTTCAATTTTATTCCATCAGCAAGCTTACCCGATCATCACACTACCATCCATGGTAAATTTAGTCACTTTTCAGGCTATTAATATAGAAAATCGTCCTATTCGGCCTCCGTTCTTCTCAGTGTTCGTTTGTCAATGTATCGTGTGTTTTAACGCAAATGTATTTTTAAACCTTTCTTATATGCATCAATCTTGTTATATATTGTATTTTGATACAAATTATGCATGAAAACTTGTTAGTTTGATCATATGTACGTTAGAACGATACCAAAACTATTCTTGGATACGAAATATACGTGACCTTCTACGTTTTTTCGAGTTTTTAATCGCCCTCTTCACTGGACCGATCCTATGGCTTGCTGCTACGTATGTTCATGTTAAGAGATGTGTTTAGGTGTCATTAAGTGGTCCACGATGGACTGTTAGGCCGCTGGTGCAGTAAGAGGCGAAGGAAGCTTCACGCGTGATTGAAGGCCGATCGCGAGTTTGTGCACGGGTTTGCTTCCTAGGCTGGGCCAGGGCTCATGGATAGGGTCTAGGAGGGGTATTAGGGTCCCTGGGTAGGCCTAGTATGGGTTGGTTAGGAACCGGTTGGGTGGAAATACCTGCTGGAGTCGTGAATATCAGCTTGCACGCGTAGGGCTTAGGCATGACTAGGGCTCACATTGTTTTGTGGTTTAATGGGCTGTGGTGCATTATGGTATATAATGGGTTGGATCAGAGGCTTAAGTGATATCTAAGGTTCGAGTCTAGTGTTTGGTTCGGATTTGGTTTGAGTTAGAATAGCTAGGAAGTCAAATGGAATGCATAGGTGTCATAGCGTCACTCTTTGGGAAGCTTGTGTCTATATTTTTCATTGTGCATGGTACGGGGTGCGATTATGGTTCGAGGCTGGTTTAGGGCCTTGGGCATTAGGTTAGGATGTGTTTTACGTATGGTTTTAGTCCGAAGTCGATTGGTACGTCCTAAGTAGTTCTATTTAATTCGAGAGTTGTATGTATCCAAATGCGTCTTAAGGGCTGTTTTGGATATAAATTTTAGTGTGTTAGGGCATATGTCCAAGGACAATCCAAGAAGGTTCAAGACATTCATAAGTATGTATGACGTGCAAAATAAATATTTTTGAGGTTTGTGATTTGTCTTGTGGCCAAATCTCCAACCTCTTCGGAGGAATTATGTTATGTTAGGGAATGGACATCCAGTCCAAGGACTGTGGTGATACCTGCAAGCCCAGTACTATTGTTTAGTTTGATCAAACGATTTATTTATGGGCCACTTGCATTGAACATAAAATGATTTACGATTACGATTACTACGAAGAGCACAAAAATATGATTTTTATAAAAATGTTTATGCAGAAAAGTCGCGTTATACATATTTATGCTTAAGTTATGCTATGCACGAGTTATGTTTAAATTGCATGAATCTTTTTTATTATGTATTATTTGTTATTCACGGTTTATGCATGTTGAGTCTTTAGACTCTGATACCTAGGGATGAACCCATCAAGATCTGGCCCAAACTCCCGGCCCATCTCTAAGACCCACAGGTGAATGGCCCATGACAAGCCCAGGTATTCTCCTATAAATACCAGGTTTGAGCGTATGATATTTCATTCAATATTGTTTTCAGCAGCACCCTTAGCTGCTCCCCCCATATATCCTCAGTCACTGACTTGAGCGTCGGAGGGGCTACGCCAGGACACCCTCCTGGCCCCCTCTTAACGGTCTTTTTCTTGATTTCAGGCTCAGGGTCATCTTAAAGCCCACGCCTGAACTAGTGACGCTCGTTGGGATCGGACCCTAGATTTCCCGTGAGTATCACTTGGCGCCGTCTGTGGGAACATTTGAGTTGAGACGTAGAGATGCTAGGGAAGAGAGGGAGTAGAAGAGCTAACTCAGCAACGTCGCGTCCTCAGAGGGGACCTGAACAGTCTCATGCTGAGGCGAGGCAGGAACAACCCCATCAGGAGGCGAGAACAGAACAGCCTCGTCAAGAGAACAGGGTCGAGCAACCCCGTCCTACTGAAAATGTGGGGAACTTGACCCTGGAGCAGTTGGGCCATTTTATCACTCGAACAGTGGATGAGGCTATGAAGAGGAACCAAGAATCTATGTTTGCTGAAGAGCAAGCCACTCGCCAAGAGCAAGAGGAAAATCCTGAGGGCCACCAGAGCAGAGTTGAAGAGACACAGCCCCACCAAAGTGGGGAGAGTGGTGAGATGAGAGAAATGTGGAAGGAAATACAGATGTTGAGGCATCAGTTGGGAAGCAGAGCGCCAGCACCCAAGAGAGGGAGCCCTTTTTCACTAGCCATCTTGGAAGAGGGGCTTCCTCCGAATTTCCGACAATCAAACGTTGGAGAATATGACGGACATACAGACCCCGAAGAACACTTGGGGAGATTTGAAAATGCGGCTCTGTTGCACCAATATTCAGATGGAGTCAGGTGTAGGGTTTTTCTGGGCACGTTGGTGAGGTCAGCCCAGCAGTGGTTTAACACCCTGCAACCCAACTCCATACAGTCGTTCGAGGATTTCTCTGCAGCCTTCTTGCACCGATTTGCTAGCAGCAAGAGGCATCAAAAGAACTATTTGAGTCTGTTTGTGATGAAACAGCAAGAGGCTGAAACTTTGCGGGAGTTTGTCCAGCGCTTCAACAATGCAGCCCTAGAGATACCAGCGGCTACCCCTGACACCATGATAAGTGCCTTTACACAAGGACTGAGGGGAGGAGAGTTTTTTAAGTCGTTGGTCAAGAAGCCTCCGTCGAGCTATGATGATTTGTTGGCTCGAGCTGAGAAATATATAAACTTAGAAGATGCTCAACGGTACAGAAGGATGGAGAGCCGGCCCGGAGGAAGTAGAGTTGAGGGATTGGAGAAAGGAGGAAGGAAGAGGGGTGCGGGGGAAAGAGAGGAGGACAAAACTAGAAGTAGAGGACAATTCTCATCACATGTTCCCCGGGATAGAAGTCGTGATGAGGTGATGGAGGTGAGGGAGCTCGCGGGGAGGTGGGAGAAATCACGAAGGATTGAGTGCAGTGCTAGGTTTCCTTCGCGGTACAGACGAGAAGGATCCGTATCTGGGAGTCGACCGAGGTCTCGCCCGTCCCCTAGACGTGGTCAAGGCCCTCCGTGGATGAATCAGGAGGTCGGGGAGCAGAGAGGTGAATGTCGAGGTCAAGATGTCCTTCAGGAGCCCGTCGAACCGAGGAGGGGAACGAATGAGGATAACCACCCTACGAGAGGAATGATTCATATGATCTCGTGGGGTGCTACTGATGGAGATTCCGGGCGAGCGCGAAAGGCGCATGGGATGAGGTTGGAGAATTTCGAAATATCTAGGGGTGCGGACCTACCCCAGGATCCTGTCATCAGTTTTGGACCGGATGACCTCCGAGGCATTGTGGCTTCTCATAACGATGCCTTGGTGGTAACGACCACCGTTGCCAATTACGATGTGGCACAAATCTTTATTGATAATGGAAGCTCTGTTAATATCCTGTTCAAGAGCACTTTGGATAAGATGAAGGTGGAGGGATTTGAGTTCGAGCCAATCTCTACTCCTCTATATGGATTCGCAGGACATGCCATCCCACCGCTCGGTCAGATTGTCCTTCCTCTATCTTTGGGACATGAGCCTCGGCGGGTAACAAAAATGACAACATTTACTGTGGTGGACACCCCATCCGCTTACAATGGAATTCTGGGGCGACCAGCCCTAAAGGAATTCAGAGCTGTAGTGTCCACGTATCATCAGAAGTTGAAGTTTCCTGTGGGGAAGGAGGTTGGAGTTTTATGCGGGGGTCAGAGAGCCGCGCGTCGATGTTATGAGGGGATAGTGAGGGAGGAGGGGAAAAGAGCGCGTGTAGAGGTTCACATGATTAAGAGAGGAAAAAGTGAGTGACTTTGTTCCAGGGAGGTATAAGAGGAGCATAAAAGTTGGAGAAAGCACAGGGCAATGCTTCAAAGAGACTCTGAAATGCTTACCACCTCAGAAAATATTACTCTTGAATTTTTTGCTGATGTATTTAATCTTGGCATTTTCCCATGTAATAAGTTGGAATTCAATAAAATCAGGTTTCCCTTGTCAGTTCATGAATGTTGTTGTATTATGAGGGTGATAAAATAATTAAATTTTCCTACTAAGGCATGGCCTAGTAGAGGAGTAGGGTGAAGGAGAAAAATTTTATTTTCCTGCTAAGGCATCGCCTAGCAGAGGAGCAGAGGTGGCGAGGAGAAGAATTTTATTTTCCTGTTAAGGCATCGCCTAGCAGAGGAGCAGAGGTGAGGGTGTTGAATTTTATTTTCCTGCTAAGGCATCGCCTAGCAGAAGAGCAGAGGTGGCGAGGAGAAGAATTTTATTTTCCTGCTAGGGCCCGACCTAGCAGAGGAGTTAGAGGGTGGAGAGGTTGAGTTTTTATTTTCCTACTAAGGCATCGCATGGTAGAGGAGCAGAGGGCAGGAGAGAAATTTTATTTTCCTACTAAGGCATCGCCTGGTAGAGGAGAAGAGTGAAGGAGAAAAATTTTATTTTCCTGCTAAGGTGCCGCCTAGCAGAGGAGTTTGAGGGTGAGGGTGGAGAATATGTATTTTCCTGCTAAGGCGTCGCCTGGCAGAGGAGTTAGAGGATGACGAGGTGGACTCTTTATTTTCCTGCTAAGGTGTCACCTAGCAGAGGAGTTAGAGGGTGGGGGCGGTTGATTTTTTATTTTCCTGCTAAGGCCCGGCTTAACAGAGGAGTTAGAGGGTGGATGTGTTGATTCTATTTTCCTGCTAAGGCCTAGCAGAGGAGTTAGAGGGGTTAGAGGGGTGGAGGTGTTGAATTTCTATTTTCCTGCTAAGGTATCACCTAGCAGAGGAGTTAGCGAGTGGAGGTGCTGAATTTCTATTTTCCTGCTAGGGCCCGGCCTAGCAGAGGAGTTAGAGGGTGGATGTGTTGAATTCCTATTTTCCTGCTATGGCGTCACCTAGCAGAGGAGTTAGAGGGTGGAGATGTTGAATTTTTATTTTCCTGCTAAGGCCCGGCTTAGCAGAGGAGTTAGAGGGTGGAGGTGTTGAATTCCTATTTCCTGCTATGGCGTCACCTAGCAGAGGAGTTAGAGGGTGGAGTTGTTGAATTTTTATTTTCCTGCTAAGGCCTGGCTTAGCAGAGGAGTTAGAGGGTGGAGGTGTTGAATTCCTATTTTCCTGCTATGGCGTCACCTAGCAGAGGAGTTAGAGGGTGGAGATGTTGAATTTTTATTTTCCTGCTAAGGCCTGGCTTAGCAGAGGAGTTAGAGGATGGAGATGTTGATTTTATCTTCCTGCTAAGGCATCGCCTAGCAGAGGAGTTAGAGGGTGGACGCGTTGAATTTTATTTTCCTGCTAAGGCATCGCCTAGCAGAGGAGTTAGAAGGTGGGCGCGTTGAATTGTATTTTCCTGCTAAGACCCAGCTTGGCAGAGGAGTTAGAGGGTGGGCGCGTTGAATTTTATCTTCCTGCTATGGCATCACCTAGCAGAGGTGTTAGAGGGTGGAGATGTTGAGTTTTTATTTTTCTGCTAAGGCCTGGCTTAGCAGAGGAGTTAGAGGGTGGAGGTGGTGAATTGTTATTTTCCTGCTATGGCGTTGCGTAGCAGAGGAGCAAAGTGGAGGAGGAGAATTAAATTTTCCTGCTAAGGCATCGCCTATCAGAGGAGCAGAGTGTGGGAGGAAAAATATTTTTTTGGTTGGTCGATAACGAAAGTTGTTGGGGGAGCAGAGTTTACGGGGATCGACCGTAACTGGGAGATGGCGTGAAGCAAACTGGGCGAGCTTGCGAGGCGTGTCTTGGGCGAGGGCGAGAGGCTGCTGGGCGAGAGCAGGGGCGAGCTGGCGAGGCGTGTCTTGGGCGAGGGCGAGAGGCTGCTGGGCGAGAGCAAATGCGAGCTGGCGAGGCGTGTCTTGGGCGAGGGCGAGGGCGAGAGCTGCTGGGCGAGGGGCTGCTGGGCGAGTTGGGCGAGGGCGAGGGCGAGAGCTGCTGGGCGAGGGGCTGCTGGGCGAGCTGGGCGAGAGGCTGCTGGGCGAGAGCAGGGGCGAGCTGGCGAGGCGTGTCTTGGGCGAGGGCGAGAGCTGCTGGGCGAGGGGCTGCTGGGCGAGCTGGGCGAGGGGCTGCTGGGCGAGGGCAGGGGCGAGGGCGAGAGGCTGCTGGGCGAGAGCAGGGGCGAGCTGGCGAGGCGTGTCTTGGGCGAGGGCGAGAGGCTGCTGGGCGAGAGCAAATGCGAGCTGGCGAGGCGTGTCTTGGGCGAGGGCGAGGGCGAGAGCTGCTGGGCGAGGGGCTGCTGGGCGAGTTGGGCGAGGGCGAGGGCGAGAGCTGCTGGGCGAGGGGCTGCTGGGCGAGCTGGGCGAGAGGCTGCTGGGCGAGAGCAGGGGCGAGCTGGCGAGGCGTGTCTTGGGCGAGGGCGAGAGCTGCTGGGCGAGGGGCTGCTGGGCGAGCTGGGCGAGGGGCTGCTGGGCGAGGGCAGGGGCGAGGGCGAGAGGCTGCTGGGCGAGAGCAGGGGCGAGCTGGCGAGGCGTGTCTTGGGCGAGGGCGAGAGGCTGCTGGGCGAGAGCAAATGCGAGCTGGCGAGGCGTGTCTTGGGCGAGGGCGAGGGCGAGAGCTGCTGGGCGAGGGGCTGCTGGGCGAGTTGGGCGAGGGCGAGGGCGAGAGCTGCTGGGCGAGGGGCTGCTGGGCGAGCTGGGCGAGAGGCTGCTGGGCGAGAGCAGGGGCGAGCTGGCGAGGCGTGTCTTGGGCGAGGGCGAGAGCTGCTGGGCGAGGGGCTGCTGGGCGAGCTGGGCGAGGGGCTGCTGGGCGAGGGCAGGGGCGAGGGCGAGAGGCTGCTGGGCGAGAGCAGGGGCGAGCTGGCGAGGCGTGTCTTGGGCGAGGGCGAGAGGCTGCTGGGCGAGAGCAAATGCGAGCCGGCGAGGCGTGTCTTGGGCGAGGGCGAGGGCGAGAGCTGCTGGGCGAGGGGCTGCTGGGCGAGTTGGGCGAGGGCGAGGGCGAGAGCTGCTGGGCGAGGGGCTGCTGGGCGAGCTGGGCGAGAGGCTGCTGGGCGAGGGGCTGCTGGGCGAGCTGGGCGAGAGGCTGCTGGGCGAGAGCAGGGGCGAGCTGGCGAGGCGTGTCTTGGGCGAGGGCGAGAGCTGCTGGGCGAGGGGCTGCTGGGCGAGCTGGGCGAGGGGCTGCTGGGCGAGGGCAGGGGCGAGGGCGAGAGGCTGCTGGGCGAGAGCAGGGGCGAGCTGGCGAGGCGTGTCTTGGGCGAGGGCGAGAGGCTGCTGGGCGAGAGCAAATGCGAGCTGGCGAGGCGTGTCTTGGGCGAGGGCGAGGGCGAGAGCTGCTGGGCGAGGGGCTGCTGGGCGAGTTGGGCGAGGGCGAGGGCGAGAGCTGCTGGGCGAGGGGCTGCTGGGCGAGCTGGGCGAGAGGCTGCTGGGCGAGAGCAGGGGCGAGCTGGCGAGGCGTGTCTTGGGCGAGGGCGAGAGCTGCTGGGCGAGGGGCTGCTGGGCGAGCTGGGCGAGGGGCTGCTGGGCGAGGGCAGGGGCGAGGGCGAGGGGCTGCTGGGCGAGCTGGGCGAGGGCGAGAGGCTGCTGGGCGAGGGGCTGCTGGGCGAGCTGGGCGAGGGGCTGCTGGGAGAGGGGCGAGAGCAGGGGCGAGGGCAGGGGAAAGGGGCGAGGGGCTGCTGGGCGAGCTGGGCGAAGGTGAGAGCTGCTGGGCGAGGGGCGAGGGCAGAGGCGGGGGGCGAGGCGCGCAAGGGCGGACGCACGTTGTTGGGGCTGGCGTGCAGGCGACGAGTGTTGTGCTTGAGCGAGGTGATGATGAAGCGGCGCTAGGATTGCTATTTGATTTGTTTCCAACTTTTTGGAGACTGACGGAGGGCTGGAAGAAAATGCACAACTCACATGTTGTAAACCGAGAACAACGCAACTAATCGAACTTTGAACCTACGATTCAGTTCGACTCGGGAGGGGGAGACTGGTGATACCTAGGGATGAACCCATCAAGATCTGGCCCAAACTCCCGGCCCATCTCTAAGACCCACAGGTGAATGGCCCATGACAAGCCCAGGTATTCTCCTATAAATACCAGGTTTGAGCGTATGATATTTCATTCAATATTGTTTTCAGCAGCACCCTTAGCTGCTTCCCCCATATATCCTCAGTCACTGACTTGAGCGTCGGAGGGGCTACGCCAGGACACCCTCCTGGCCCCCTCTTAACGGTCTTTTTCTTGATTTCAGGCTCAGGGTCATCTTAAAGCCCACGCCTGAACTAGTGACGCTCGTTGGGATCGGACCCTAGATTTCCCGTGAGTATCAGACTCAATAGACATGATCGGTGCAGATTGTGTAGATGAGGAGGCTGGTAGAGGTGGTGACCAATGAGCAGGCTCGGGCCAGTGGAAGTGCAAACCTGTAGACCTTCTAATTTATGTGGTTTTATTATGCACGTTTTGAAACTAATTTCTCTAATCTTATGCCTTAGTATTGGTGACTAGTAAGTTGAGACTTTTTAATATTATGTTGGATTTTTAAAATTATGGTGGATGTTTTAACTTGAATTTTATGGTTTTCGTATTTAACATGGTGGATAATTAATATTAACTTTATTTTAGTATGCGTGTTGACCGTTATTTTATTATAAAATTTATATTTTTAATAAATTATTAATAAGAAAATTTTAAATTTTTTTCTGCAAATATTAAAGTATTAGTATTTTAAGCCATAGTTCGTCACATGTGGGTTCACAACTTCATGTGATTCAGAATAACATTAATTCCTATCTGGGCTTACCCTAGTTTGTCTCATTCTTTTTATCAACCCCTTGATCGAGAATATCAGAACTCAAGTCTGGTTACATCCATCGGTCATGGTAAGAGCGTCTAGTAGTATCGACACATGATCTCATAGGTATCACTGATAGTGCCTACAAGAACCTTTTTTTATTATTAGCGTACAGTATGGTTCTTGTAGGCACCATTAGTGATAGCCTTATGTTATTATTAGCGTACAGTATGATGCATTCAACACACACACACACACACACACACACACATATATATATATATATATATATATCGATTAAATCTATAATCATTGGTATATCGAGATTCACAAACGAATTCAATAACGATGTGATATATCTTTGATTAATAATAGTGACATTGTATGTGCAAATGAGGAATACTTTCTAAAAAACACTTGTTTTACTCTGGCCAGATATCCCTTCAAGTTTTAACTCATTATATCACATAGGATATCTTCACCCGTAGGCACGCGGTGAATATCTGACTACAATACATTGGCTATTACATATTTTGAAACTACACTCAACATCGCCACCTGATGAATCTCAATGGAGTTGATAAGCGGATCAAGGTGCATGCTAGTAAGTTGAGCCTTTACATTGTCCCGAGTCAAATAACTAATGACGTACAATCAAAACTGCAGACTATTCGACTCGATAAGTGATAGCCACTTGTACAATCCAAGTGAAGGTTATTCAGTGTATCATCAAATGATTACACACCTGTATGATAGCCACTTGTACAGTCCAAGTGAAGGTTATTCAGTGCATCATCAAATGATTACACACATGTATGAATAGTCATGATCTTACCAATGAAACATGATGTTTATATCACAAATACTAATTTCTCAAGCGATATTTATCCTTATGTAGGCTATTGATTCGACTGGAAACCAGTTCAGAATAAACAGTACATCTAATGAGTTTCATGATCTTACGTTGCAATGTAAAACTCATGGTACATGTTGTATATTTAAAAGGCTTTATTTTTGCAGCTTACATGAGTATATTTATCCAAACCAAGCCAAACAGTATCAGGCTTGAGCTTGGATCATTTAAGATTGATACATGCTCCAGCTCAATTCGAGCTTTTATCATCAGGCTCTAGCTCAAATTGTCTTGAAATTACTAAGATCGCGAAAAGTTTGAGCTAGACTCATTAAAAGCATGTTTATCATGTTAATCAAGCCGAACCAGAGCTTGATTCATTAATAGCTCGTTCATCATGTTTAACAAATCTCGCTTGAGTTCGGCTCATTTTATAGCTCTTAAAACATACAATTGAGTTCGAGTTTGAGCTTGGTGAAGATTAAATATATATATATGAACTAATTTTAAATCACACATAAAAGTGAAAATTTTATCAGTAATAATATTTTTATTTGTCAACTCAACAAATGAGCCGAGATTGAGCATACGAGTCACCTAAACAAGCCGAGCTCGAGCTCGCGAGCCTATTAACAAATATGTTTGAAAGCTCACGAGCCGAATATCCTTAGGCTTGAGCTTGGTTTGATTAAATTATCGAACTCGAAATCGAGCTTAAACTTGGCTTAATATGTTTAACAAACGAACTCAAACGATCTTTTTGTCGAGCTGAGCTCCGAGTAGAGCGTGAACGGTTTTGTTCGTTTACATCCCTAATGATAAAGTCGATGTCACAATTATATAAAAAAAAAAACATTAAAGTATGAGTAAAATAAAGATTTTGTGTACATAAGAGACAATAAAGCTCGAGTCACAAGTTGGATTGTTCAGCACCTACGCTAACACTTAATTCTTGTCCAACCCTTCCCCCTTCTGATTTCCGGTCCATTGCCGTCGAAAAAGGGCATCTGATACTAACATAGGTCCTATAGCATCGATTTGTGGCTTTAATCAAAATATTTGAGCAAGAATTCACAAAAATGGATCCCAAATGGGAAAAATCGATTTTTCTTTGTTTTGGTGGAGTTTTCAGCTATATTCCAGAACCTTTGCCTGGGTTTTTTAGGCTTCCGATTATTAGAAATTTTTCCTGCTCGATTTATCTTCGATTATTGAGTTTTGAAGCTCAATTCCTACTTGTATTGGTCGATTGGTGGGATGCCTCGAATGAGAATTCTACCCATTCGATTTCAACTAATATACCACGCCAATATTGTTTTGGTTGTTTTTTTTTTTTTGTTATAGTTTCTGAAATGTTCGATTTTGACGTAAAATTCGACAACTTTAAATTAGTTTAAATATTTAGTTACGATAAAATTGGACCAACTCTTCATTACAAGATGAAAGAATAGTTTTTAGCAGATTCTATGATTATTTATATTTACCGAAAGTTTGTTGAAAAAATTTATAATAATATAGATAATTAATGAGTTTGATTTTAAAAAAGAAACAAAGATCACAACTTCAATAATTTTGTTGCTCTATGATTGAATGTGTTGAATATTAAATGCTTTCCTTCTATTTTATAAATTTGAATTAATTAATTTATTGTATCGGAGTTAATCGCAAGTATTTTTGAATCCTGTCTGGTCACGTCCAACCCAATTCTTGAATGTTACGTTAATTATTACTCCTTTCCCGTTGTACGATATTGGATTATATGAAGTGGTTGGACAACTCAACCAACTAATTTGCTCTCAATTTCCAACTCAATATAATGATATAATATACCACCAAAAAAAAAAAAACAAGATCGAACATCCCTTAAATTATACAATCAATGGATTTAATTAATAGTTTTAATTAATTTTCCTGCAATTGGCATGTTGGCAATTTTGAGTAGGTCTCTTGTGAGACGGTCTCACGAATCTTTATATGTGAGACAGGTCAACCCTACTGATATTCACAACACGATCCGTTAGATCATCTCACACAAATTTTTGTCTTAGTCGAGAAAAATTTCTTCAATTTCACCCGCATGTGATGCAAACTCGCATGGAAACGTGGAGTTGTCATCCACAAGTTAAAACATTTTTAATATGATGACTAATGATAATTATTATTATTTATTACCACCGTACACTTGACCTAACCACAGTTACACCATTGGTTTAATTCTAGAATTAAATAATCTTCTTATTTAATGATTACCTTACAATTTTTATTTTTTTTTGAAAATATAACTTTTATTATAAAAAACAATAATCAGTGGTTAAATTTTTATTCTTGTAAATCAAGTAGTTTAGATCATATAAATTAAGTTTTCTATGCCGACCCAAAGATATTAAAATTTAAAATTAATTTCCGTACTTGATATTTCATTTTCGATTTCGGTTTCGGTTTCGGTTTCGCAATGAAAACTAATTAAAACTGGTTATACCAAGGATTCAAATAATATACCATAGTTACACCATTGGTTTAATTATTATTATTGCATGTGACGCCCACATCTATTATGCTAATCCCACAGCTGGGAACCAGCTCATTAATCTTGATTTGCGTAATCATAGTTTGACCATTTGATATCAATCCTTCCCTTTCCATCATAATAGAAAAAGTATTATCTGTTCTTTTCTTACATCATTAATTTTATTTTTTTTATGTCCTGAGAATCTGTAACCGCTATCTTTTGTTGTGCATTTGATAAACTTTCGAACTAACGTAATAACATGTAAAATATGTTACTCAGATAAACGACACTGAGCAAATTTTATGTAACAAGCTCATATAAAAATATGTTGATTAAGATAATTGAACTCGTGACTATTGATCAAATACTCATATACTCACATAAAGACATTATACATTAGTTAATGTATTTGAGATGTTATATGATTTAAATTTGTGTACACTTAAAGGTGGTTGTATGATGTGTATATAAGCTTCACTGTGAAAAAAAATATATTTTAAAATTTTATTTATGTCAAATCAAATAATAGATCAATAATATATAAATATAAACAGTTTTAAATAAATGCATAAGTCTAAAAATAAATGTATAAGTATTAGAAATTTTTAATATAAAAGTAGTCGCAAGGAATAAATTGAACTAAATTTTAGATCTAATTTAAATTTTCAGGTGTCTCCGGACTAACAAATTATATATATATAAGTTATAATATTATTTAATATTTTTTTGTTTTTTTATTTTTATTTTTTACTTAGGCTCATATTCCTTTATTTAATAAAATGAGTGGGTCTCATGTGAGACCGTCTCACGGATCATAATCTGTGAGACGGGTCAATCATACTCATATTCACAATAAAAAGTAATATTCTTAGCATAAAAAGTAATATTTTTTCATTAGGTGACTCAAATAAGAGATCAGTCTCACAAATACGACCCGTGAGACCGTCTCACACAAGTTTTTGTCAAATAAAATAGGATTTAAGGCCACATACGAAACATCTAATTAAGTTTTGTTGGGTTGTGAAAAAGCTATCAATCTTAATTGTGATGATATCAAAACATGTTGTTGTGTTTATAATATTTTTACTCAAATAAATACTTGTAAGATGTCAACTTGAGATATTTGACCAACTGAAACTTAAATGGAGAAAAACTGAAAATATAGAGAGGTAAAATATGTCGAAGATATCTCACAAACCATTAATCCCAATGACTAGCTGACAAAATTGTTAGAAAGTCAACTCAATTATCTAGTAATCATATTTGAGGTCAGTCAAGTGAATTCAGATGTTATCAAGGCGAAATTGAAGTTGCAAATTCCGACCGGAAAAACATCTTCGAGCTAGACGGCTCGATAGACCAACTCTAGTATTTTGACAATATCTCTAAGCTCAATTATTGTAATGAAACGATTCAGCATACGATGGAAATATAAGACAATGCTTTACAAAGCTACCTCAAATGTTGAAGTTTGAATCGAAGCTTAAGAATCGGATAATTCACTATGAAGTTGCTAGTTTTGCACAAATTGCAAAAAGAGTTCAAGTGTGTACACCGTAGAGTATTTTAAGTATATCTATCTCTCGTACGAAATTGAAAGTGAGTGATTTAATTATATGAAAAGTTAAGAAAAATGATTACAATTTTCATATTTACTACTTTGCTCGGAAATCAACGAATCAAGAGCTATATTTACTGGATCAGACAACGTTTCACTCAACCATTTTACTCATTTAACCGTTTTGCTAATCCGACCGGTTTATTAAACCGTTTACTCCTAGCACCTGACCGCATTAGTAACCTTCCAGAAAGTCAAATATGACCGTTGCAATGTTTAAAACAGTACATAATATTTTCCAACTGTCATATTTACGTGTATAATGAATATATCACTGTTGGAGGTTATATATACAATATCATGAAGATCAAACACAAGTTTTTGAAGAGAATTCAAAGCATGATCAGTTTATATAAAAAAATTGCTAAAATGATAGCAGACCAAGAAGGGAGTCTACTGTTAAGAAATGAAATTTCAGGAATTTTGGTATATAATAAATTAGAAATCAACCGCGGTTAGAAATTCTCAACCGCGGTTAGAAATTCTCAACCGCTAGTTTTCAACCGTCTATTCCTTATGGTTCAGTCGTTTCATTTAAGAGATCTACTTATTGCTTTCCAACATTCCCTGACCGGTTGAATGCAATTCAAATTCTCGAAAGTCAACGATCTCACATCAATTCCAAGGAAGATATGCATTAATAACTCTTTCCTAGAAAAGACATTCAGAGACAGTTTTCATATCCTACTGCTGCATGTACAGTCGCTCAAAGGAGTAAACCTCAAGAAAAGAGCTTCAAATTTATGATAAGCAAAAGGAAGTTTAAATACAAGTATTTATTGCTCATAAATGAGAAAATGACTCATCTGATTCAGGAGCTCAGGTTTACGGTAAATGTACTTTCTGACCGTTACATCACTCGGTTATATTATCTGGAAAGAAATGAAAGCTAGACAAGCAAGCTACACAACTCTAACACTGATTGAAAGAAGTCTTTCAGCTTGCCTTCACAAAAATCTTAGAGCGCATTCACAGTTCATATCTTCATTATCGCTCATTTGCACGCAGCTTTACAGTCACATATTTGATCTCTCAAGGATCCTTTCGTGCTACCAAAACAAACTACTGTTTTATCAATAACCTATGGTTACTTGATTAAAGTTTGGAAGTCTGGTGAACTGAGGGTTCGTAAACATCCAGAAGTGTAAAGTGATCACTAGGAGTTCCAAAACAGGCAATGGGATAAGTCCTGATTGGATTGGGCTGTTACAAACGATTTGTAAAGTCAAAGTCTTTTAGTGGATTCCTTCCTACCAAGGAAGAAGGGGTGACGTAGGAGTATTTAATCTCCGAACATCCATAAAATACTGTGTCATTTATCTTATGCAATCTGTTATTGATATTCTTGTTGTTTAGATCACTAAATATTTGAGAAATATCCGTCAAAAGGAAGTGAACCATCTTCCGCACATTTCTGTGGTTCACCTCTTTCGACCGTTTGAGAGAGAAGTATTTCGAACCGCCTAAAAACGGTTGAAAATATATTTTACAAAAGAAAATGTGAAAGAGTTCATTCACCCCCCCTCTTAACTCTTTCTCGATCCTAACAATTGGTATCAGAGCGGGTTCTTCTCAAACATTGATATATCTTGAATAATATGGCTTCTTTCAACAAAATCCCTATGTTTTCCAAAGAAGATTATGACGATTGGAAAATTCGTATGCAGGCACATCTGGCAGCTCAGGATGACGATATGTGGTTTGTAATTACTGATGGACCAATGAAGATAATGAAAGCAAACACGGCTGTTGGGATAACTGAAGGTGCTCCTCAAATGATGGAGAAGCACAGATCTGAATGGACCGCTGAAGATAAAAAGAAAGCAAACTTAGACAACGTAGCAAAAGACATTCTCTATAAAACTCTTGATAAGAACATGTTCGCCAAAATCAAGACCTGCACTACTGCAAAAGAAATATGGGAAAAACTCACTCAACTGTACGAAGGAAATGATCAGACCAAAGAGAACAAACTGACAGTGGCTATTCAAAAATTTGACAATGCAAAGATGAAGCCAGGAGAAACTCTTGCAGAATTTGATGAGCGATTCAGCAGCATTATCATCGAACTTACCTCACTTGGAAAAGAATACTCCAACAGAGAAATTGCTTTAAAGGTCATGAGAGCTCTTCCCAGAGAGTGGGATGTGAAAACAATAGCTATGCGCGAATCCAAAGATCTAAACAAACTGGAACTACATGATTTATTTGCTGATCTCAAGGCATATGAATTTGAGCTAGGAACACGAACTGAAGAAGAGCCGTCCACAACCCAACAAACAAAAGCCTTGGCAGCAGCTACAGTGACTCTTCCGGTCGAAGAGTCCACAAGTAAGAAATCGGCTGAGCAACTAAGCAATGAAGCCATGTCTTTGTTCGTTAAAAAATTTGGTAAATTTATGCGCAAAAATCAATCTCAAATGAATAAACCTTACTTCAAAAAAGACCATACTGAGGATGGTCAAGGGTGTTTTAACTGTGGAAAGAAGGGACATTTTATAGCAGAATGCAATAAGCCAAAGAAGGATGAAAAGAAGCCGGAAAATAGAAGACGATTCAAAAACGACAAGAAGTTCTTCAAGAAAAGGAGTCAGAAAGTTTTGGTTGCAGAAGAAGACAAAGGCAAATGGGCTGAAACAGAATCAGAAAAGTCTTCTTCTGAAGAATCTTCGAGTGAAAGTGAAGACGAAAGAGTCGAATGTCTTATGGCCAAGGAAGATCAAGAAGCTACTGATGAAATGGTATTTGATTTTAATTCTGAAGAATTTACACGTGAAGATCTTGTTACAGCACTTAACGAGATGGTGAATGAGTTCAAAGGACTATATAAGAAATTCAATGAAGCTGATACAGAAAAGAAAGACTTGAAAAACAAACTAACTCTCTCCAGCTGTTCGCAGCACAAAGAGGTTGAAAGTTTAAAAGTCAAGCTAAGTCTGATAGCAGCTGAGAATGATGATTTACGAAAACTGTTCCATGCTACTTTAAAAGAAAACAAACGTTTATTAAGCACCATCAACATGTGGAACAAGTCCTCTGCTTCTCTTGATAAGATACATGAAATGCAGAAACCAGCCGGGGATAGAACTGGGCTCGGTTACTGCATAAATGATTGTAATACCTCAGAAGCTTCAACTCAACCGTTGCTAGAAAAAGACAGTTTAAGATCAATTAAATTTGTCAGATCTAGCTCGGTATATGAACATGACGAGCCTACGGTTCAAGGCATTCAAAACATAAATCTTAAGAACAACGGGAGGCGATGTGGTTTGGGTTATGAATCCAAACAATTTTGGCACAAACTCAGGCCAAATCCAACTGGATACGAAGGGTCAACCTGTAGTGACCCGTTCCAGGATCACCTACTAAGCAAGAACTTAAGCATGCACTTTACTTAATAACAGTAATCAGAGATAACAGCGGAAATAGTCAACAAACTATAACTATACAATCCAATCGAAGTCTATAACTCAACAATAAAATACAAGTACAACCATATCGAATAGAACAATACCGAAAACTAAACCAACCCGCTACTCAACGTCCTCCTCCTGCTCCTCCTGAGCTGTCCAACCTGAGGCCTGCCCCGTGGGAATGGGGTGTCCAAGAATAAACAAAACCGAGGACGTGAGCGATAAGAACGCCCAGTACAAAAGTATGAGTATACAGACCTATATGAAATGCACATGCTATGATCATGATACCGGGGTAGTCAAGAAACAGGAGTCACAAAAGGATCTCAACAATGCTCAGTCTAGAGGCGCCAAGTGGATAGTGCCGCGCGGTCCAACCTCTGGGTCACTGCATCCACTACAAGACAGACGTGGACCTAAAATGTCCCGGACCACCGAAGCCCTCCCGACCCGTCGGCCACTGTGTACTCTCGGTGTCCATGCGTCCACAAGACAGGGCTGAGCGGCCCCAAGATATAGCTTATCTCGAAAGAGATACAGCTCAACAGCAAAGGCTATCTCGAAGAAGATACGGCTCAACATGAAATGCAACGTGCAGTAATAAACGTGACATAATAGCATGCATCATATGACATATATCAATGCACCACATAATCATGCAACACATATATGAATGTATACTCAACCAGGATATCTCGGATAGTACTTTCGTACCTCTATCACAGCAATCCTAATCCACTGGAACAACCAGACAACAGGTCTAATCCAAGCCTATTCATCAAGTGAAAACCATCACTAAACTTATCTACCAGACTTAACTAGATAATCCTGAGATAAATACTGATAAAATTCCAAACCTTCGTCCGTCGCTAGCCCGCTGATGCCGCTAGCTCCCAACTAGAGCACAGCTCTGCTACAAGACCAGCAGCTCCCCGCTAGTGCCCAAATCTCGGAACAAGACTAGAACCTGTCAGAAACGACTGAAATGCTATGGAACTCTCTGAATTGGCGAGTCAAAATGAGGAAATCCGACCACTATTTATAGGCCATGTTCGGATCGTCCGAACCCTCTTCGGAACGTCCGAACTCTTACGTGTCCAATGGCTCTTGACAGCTCATGATCGGATCCTCCGATCATACACTTCGGACCGTCCGAACATGCACGTGTCCAGCTGCTCTTGACACCTCATGATCGGATCCACCGAACCTACACTTCGGAACGTCCGAACTCCCACGTGTCGATCAACCCTTGACACCTAATGATCGGATCCACCGAACTCACTTCGGACCTTCCGAACTCTTCGGTGCTTCCGAACCATCTTCAGACCTTCCGATCATGATCAATCACCATTAATCCGTTAATTACCCAATTCGGCATTCGGGCTACTACATTCTCCCCCCCTTAAAAAGATTTCGTCCTCGAAATCAGGCTTAGAGGATGAACAAAATGAATAACAATCATTGTTATTACATCTCAGACACACCAAACACTTGGCTACAAACTGGTAAACACTTCTCTTCATACCTTTCCACCAAAACTTGGTTTTCAAATCCTTATACATTTCCATGCTTCCAGGGTGGATACTCAACTTACTCCTATGAGCTTGAGATAAAATCTCGTCTCTCAATTTAGAATCTTCTGGAACTACGATTCTTCCTGACAGACACAAGGTTCCATCTGTTTGGAATGCAAAACCAGATGTGTGTCTCCGTTAGCTAACCTTGCTAACTGTTGTTTCAACTCTTTGATCTCTGTTGGTGCCAAACTTCATTAAATCCATAATGTTGACACGGTTCCTACGTCTCCTTTCATCATGATCTCGGTGACGTCCTCCGTCACGATCTCTACGACGATGTTCTCTGCCAGCCTCATCGTCGCTATAACGGCCATGTCCCACACTACCGTGACTGCTTCCATCTCCTGACATCTGAAAGGAAACTAAAATCAACTCCTAAATCCTCAAAACAGAATTACTAATGTCCCAAAAATCTTTGCATCTATATCCCAAAATCGCAAACATGCTCTGATACCATAAATGTAGTGACCCGTTCCAGGATCACCTACTAAGCAAGAACTTAAGCATGCACTTTACTTAATAACAGTAATCAGAGATAACAGCGGAAATAGTCAACAAACTATAACTATACAATCCAATCGAAGTCTATAACTCAACAATAAAATACAAGTACAACCATATCGAATAGAACAATACCGAAAACTAAACCAACCCGCTACTCAACGTCCTCCTCCTGCTCCTCCTGAGCTGTCCAACCTGAGGCCTGCCCCGTGGGAATGGGGTGTCCAAGAATAAACAAAACCGAGGACGTGAGCGATAAGAACGCCCAGTACAAAAGTATGAGTATACAGACCTATATGAAATGCACATGCTATGATCATGATACCGGGGTAGTCAAGAAACAGGAGTCACAAAAGGATCTCAACAATGCTCAGTCTAGAGGCGCCAAGTGGATAGTGCCGCGCGGTCCAACCTCTGGGTCACTGCATCCACTACAAGACAGACGTGGACCTAAAATGTCCCGGACCACCGAAGCCCTCCCGACCCGTCGGCCACTGTGTACTCTCGGTGTCCATGCGTCCACAAGACAGGGCTGAGCGGCCCCAAGATATAGCTTATCTCGAAAGAGATACAGCTCAACAGCAAAGGCTATCTCGAAGAAGATACGGCTCAACATGAAATGCAACGTGCAGTAATAAACGTGACATAATAGCATGCATCATATGACATATATCAATGCACCACATAATCATGCAACACATATATGAATGTATACTCAACCAGGATATCTCGGATAGTACTTTCGTACCTCTATCACAGCAATCCTAATCCACTGGAACAACCAGACAACAGGTCTAATCCAAGCCTATTCATCAAGTGAAAACCATCACTAAACTTATCTACCAGACTTAACTAGATAATCCTGAGATAAATACTGATAAAATTCCAAACCTTCGTCCGTCGCTAGCCCGCTGATGCCGCTAGCTCCCAACTAGAGCACAGCTCTGCTACAAGACCAGCAGCTCCCCGCTAGTGCCCAAATCTCGGAACAAGACTAGAACCTGTCAGAAACGACTGAAATGCTATGGAACTCTCTGAATTGGCGAGTCAAAATGAGGAAATCCGACCACTATTTATAGGCCATGTTCGGATCGTCCGAACCCTCTTCGGAACGTCCGAACTCTTACGTGTCCAATGGCTCTTGACAGCTCATGATCGGATCCTCCGATCATACACTTCGGACCGTCCGAACATGCACGTGTCCAGCTGCTCTTGACACCTCATGATCGGATCCACCGAACCTACACTTCGGAACGTCCGAACTCCCACGTGTCGATCAACCCTTGACACCTAATGATCGGATCCACCGAACTCACTTCGGACCTTCCGAACTCTTCGGTGCTTCCGAACTATCTTCAGACCTTCCGATCATGATCAATCACCATTAATCCGTTAATTACCCAATTCGGCATTCGGGCTACTACACAACCAGACATTACTTAAAAATCAGACCTTACAATTACTACAATTGCCGACCAGTTCAAAAGAGGTATAGATTGAATGATGATAATCAAAGGCCCAAACAACATGTACTGCATTCACCAGAGTCCACTTTTGATCATGATTACCCTGGAACATATCACAAAAAATCCGCAAGGATAATTCAAGTGTGGATTCCTAAGGGGCTAATTAACCCTGGACCCAAATAAAAGGGGTACCAATCTTTCATTGTCAGGAACTAAAGAAGAAGAACATAGAAAAGTCATCATGGTTCCTAGACAGTGGATGCTCAAGACATATGACTGGAAATAAAGATCTCTTATCAGAAATTGTAGATCTCAAAGGACCAACAATCACTTTCGGTGACAACTCTAAAGGTAAAGCTATGGGTAAGGGTAAGATTACTCATGGCAAAATTATCATCAAAGATGTTCTGTTAGTAGAAAACTTATGCTACAATCTGATCAGTATAAGTCAACTTTGCGACAATGGGTACACGGTTGAATTTCATAAAGAAAAATGCATGGTTAAAACCACTGCAGGTTACACAGTGTTGACTGGTTATCGAAGTCAAAATACTTATAGGGTAGAATGGAATGATCAAAATTTAAATACATCTACTTGTTTCGTTGCTTTAAATGGAAATAAAAATTGGCTATGGCATAAACGACTAAATCATCTAAATTTCGAATCCATCTCTACCATTAGTAAGCTTAAGTTAGTATCTGGACTGCCTAACGTTGATTTTTCCAAAGATAAAGTATGCAATGCTTGTCAGCTTGGAAAACAGGTTCGATCAACTTTTAAAAGCAAAGGTAGACATTCTTCAAATAAATGTCTAGATCTTCTTCACATGGATCTATTTGGACCAATCCCGGTAATGAGCTTAGGAGGAAAGAAATACACTCTCGTTGTCATTGATGATTATTCTAGATTTACATGGGTAATATTTCTTGGCTCCAAAGATCAAACTGCTGATCATCTAATCAAGCTGCTCAAGAGACTTCACAATGAAAAGAGGGAAAACATTAACAGAATCAGAAGTGATAAAGGAACTGAATTTCTGAACAAATATCTATCATCCTATCTTGAAGATCATGGGATTAAACATGAGCTATCAGCTGCAAGATCGCCCCAACAAAATGGAGTAGCAGAAAGAAGAAACCGCACATTGAAAGAAGCAGCTAGAACCATGCTGGCTGAATCCGGTATCTCGCAAAAATTTTGGGCTGAAGCCATTAACACAGCATGTTTTACTCAGAATCGATCTATGATTAATAAAAATCATGAAAAGACTCCATATGAAATATGGACCGGCAAAGTGCCAGAAGTGGGGTATTTTCGCATCTTTGGCTGTAAGTGCTTTATTCACATAAATGAAAAAATACATCTCACTGCATTTGATGTAAAGGCTGAAAATGGCATCTTTCTGGGATACTCAGCAGTAAGTAAAGCATATAGAGTATATAATCAAAAATCTCTCACTGTCGAAGAATCCATACACGTTGTTTTCGATGAATCATCCATATGTCATGACAATAGCAATAGCAACATGCATGATCTAATAAATAATTTTGAAGCTGCTAATCTTGAAGCTAGCAATGATGAAGATGAAATAAACTTACGAAGAACAGGTGAAACAATCTTCAAAGAGAATCCAACCGGTCAAGAAAATTGTCAACAAACAAATGATCAAGAGAACAACCATCAACCACAGATTACACCACTGGCAGAAGAGGCAACAGAACGAGAAAATGACATCACTCCACCAATCGAGGAAGATCAATATGGACCATGTCTCCGGTGGAAAAAGGATCATCCACTCGAACTGGTCATTGGTAACCATACTGCTCCCCTTAGAACTAGAAATCAAATGATAGGTGAATTTTTGCAAGCTGCTTTTGTTTCTCAAATTGAACCCAAGAAAATTGATGATGCTCTCCTAGATACAAACTGGATAGAAGCCATGCAAGAAGAACTTAATCAGTTTGAAAGAAACAGAGTATGGCACTTAGTATCTCGACCTAATGATGCTAATATAATAGGAACTAGATGGGTTTATAGAAACAAAATGAATGAAAGTGGTTTAATCATAAGAAATAAGGCTCGTCTAGTGGCTCAAGGATATAGACAGGAGGAAGGAATAGACTTTGATGAATCTTTTGCCCCAGTTGCCCGATTAGAAGCCATTAGAATATTTCTAGCATTTGCAGTTTTTAAAAACTTCATAGTATATCAAATGGATGTTAAATCTGCATTTCTAAATGGTATGCTAAATGAGGAAGTTTATGTAGAACAACCACCCGGTTTTGTTAATCATATATTTCCTGACTATGTTTACAAATTGGATAAAGCGCTATACGGACTGAAACAAGCCCCAAGAGCATGGTATGATACACTAACCAAATTTCTGCTTGATCATGGATTTTCTATTGGTACAATCGATAAGACTTTATTTACATTCTCCAAAAATGATCATTTACTGTTTGTTCAAATATATGTAGATGATATTATTTTTGGGTCAACTAATACTAAGCTCTGTGAAAGATTTTCAAAGATGATGCAGGAACAATTTGAAATGAGTATGATGGGCGAATTAAATTATTTCTTAGGACTGCAAGTCAAGCAGTCTGAAAATGGCATCTTCATTAATCAAGCCAAATATACTCGAGATATGTTAAAGAAATTTGGAATGGAAAATTGCTCTCCGGCTGGCACTCCAATGAGTTCATCAATCAAATTGGATAAAGACGAAGGGGGAATTTCGGTGGATACAAAAATGTATAGGGGACTGATTGGATCTCTACTGTATCTAACCGCAAGTCGACCGGACATTATGTTTGCTGTATGCTTATGTGCACGGTTTCAAGCTAATCCTATGCAATCTCATTTTATTGCTTCTAAACGCATACTCAAATATTTGAAAGGAACAGCAAATGTAGGTCTTTGGTATCCCAAAGATTCAAGCTTTAACCTTGTAGGTTATTCAGATGCAGATTATGCAGGATGCAAAATTGATCGAAAAAGCACAAGCGGCTCATGCCAATTTTTAGGGGAAAGACTTATTTCATGGGCCAGCAAAAAGCAAACATCTATCGCTACATCAACCGCTGAAGCAGAATATTTAGCAGCTGGAAGCTGTTGTGCTCAAATGTTATGGATCCAGCAACAGTTAAAAGACTATGGAATTCAAGCGGTTGAATCTCCTATATTTTGCGACAATACAAGTGCAATAGCTATAACATACAATCCTGTCATGCACTCTCGGACAAAACATATTGATATTCGACATCACTTCATCCGAGAGCATGTGATGAAGAAAGATATACGGCTTGAATATGTTCACACTGATCAACAAACGGCTGATATCTTTACAAAACCTTTACCCGAGGCTAAGTTCTCTCATTTTAGAAATATGCTTGGCCTAACTGATTTGTCATAATATGTTTATTTATTGAGTATGTTCTAGATTGGCAGCAAAGCAAAATAATATTTCATTAAAAAAAAAGGGGGAAAGGGGGTTTTGTACATCATCAGAGACAGGGGCGAACCCTCTCAATCTCTTTATCTACGTACAACCTCCAAAGGGTTAACCATCCAGTCATCCCTCCTAAGGAAATACGTGAGAACTCATCTGAGATGGCCACCTTCTTCAGAGCCCTCTTCTCCTTCAGCAGCATGAGAAGATAAACACCGTTGTCAGAGAAGACTCCAGCGTTATCCGCGACACGAAGCCGTCGCCGATATCTTTTCAATGCCGCTTTATTTCTGGGAGAGAGAGCCTCCCCGCTTTCAATAATGGCCTGTATTGTGTGAACTCGCTCCCAAATGGCCAGAGGCTTTTCGTGCACTCTGTCCATTATGGTCTTCTTTCGGGCAGCCAAGACATCCCTCATTAACTCCTCAGCTAAATCAGGACTGCTATCTCTATTCATCCTGTTTAACCTTGAAGTATAATGTTAACATCTTTGCTGATATGTATAGATGAAGATCAAGCGTTGAGGGCTTATGTCATCATGCCTCTGATGGGAAATGTGAAGAGTCTTTATCATATGCAACCGACGGTTTTATCCCATTCATGCACGTGTTTAGGGGGAACATGGTTAAGAATGTTAATCATTGTCTATAACCGGTTCTACCTAATAATATTAATGATCCGGTTCATATTTTGTGGACAGAATTGATCCACGTCATTTTCTTAAAACACACTCTAAACTATTTTTCGTCTGCCCCAATATGACGTGACGGTTATCTCCTTGAAATTTGAAAAACACTCATTTTGCCGCCGTCCAAAATTTTAAAATATTTTTGAACACACTATATCAACAGTCCTCTATATGGATATGTTCGTACATCCTTGAACCGGACATACATATTTTTACTTAATCGTTTCTCATCTTATTGCAGTCCACATTACAGGAACTACCTTCCAAAAATCCTTTCTAGTATCCTCAAATGGCTGCATCCATCTCTCAGAATACAGTGGCCATCAACTTTCCATCTGTTTATTCTATGCCTAACAAACCAATGAAGGCCATGTTCCGTACACTTGAAGAATCTGGGCTTCGAACTTTTCTGGGTTGTCGATACTCATACTCTGAATTACTGCTGAACGAGTTCTTTGAAACTGCTCACATGAAGAATGGAGAAATTATATGCTCTGTTCAGGACAAACATTTTACTTTCACCCAGAAGGTGTTTGCTGATTTGTGTAAGTTACCTACGGCTGGTATTACTGACTTCTCTACATTACCAGATGGTAATATTGACATTTGGCGTCAAACTTTCTCCCTTACTGCCTCTCCTATCTCTCATCCAACTTGTCAAAAGCGAGATCTAAAAATTGAATATCGACTGTTAGCTGATATTGTGGCTAATGGAATTCTTGCTAAAGCTGGTGCTTATGATAAGATTACACTGGAAAAATTTCTTGTTATGGCAACCATTTCTTCTCAATTAGGAGTCAATTGGTCTGATATCCTCTTCAACATTCTGGTGGCCATGGTAAAGAAAGTCAACCAATCTCAAGGGTTTTCAGTTCAAATCTGCCATATGCTACTTTCTGCCGGTGCTCAACCAGTTGAGATGATTGAAGTCGGTAAAACCAAACTGTTTTCATGGGTATCGGTCGACAAATTTATATCGAAAAACAAACCGACAGATGAAGAATTCGTCCACATCAAAACAGAAACTGGAGTTGAATTTGTGAAACAAAAGAAAGCAACTGCCTCCACTCCCAAGGAAACTAAGAGAAAATTGGTTCTGAAATCCAGTTATGACGAGGAAACTAAGGATGATATTCCGGTCTCTCAGGTGTTCAAAAAGAAACGGACCGCTCCTGCCAAAGTAACAAAGATTAAGTTAATCAAGCATATCTCTGCACCACTTATTCCTGCACCTATCCCATCAGCCTCGATTTCAAAGTTGAAAAGTATTCAAATTACAGAAAAGGACATCCAATCATCTTATTCAGGAGTTCCGATCATTCTGTCATCAGACAAAGGCAAACAGGTTATGAGTACAAACCCTCCGCAAAACCATGCAGTTCATACGGCAATCGTTCTCACAAGTCAGCGTGTTTGTGAAGCTGTTGAGTCCCAAATTAAGAAGTTTGATAAATGGGTAAAATATCGCACTTCTATCTCTTTTGATTCACTCCTCGAAACCGGGAAGATACAGACTGCAGCCAAGCTTGAACGGTCTATTTTGGAATGGGCAGAAACAACAGACATTCCAACCGCTCTTCAAAGACGTGATTTCATAGAAATTCAAATGAAAGAGAGCACTCTCAGAATCATCATCCAGTTAAAGAGGAAAAATTTTGATCCAAATAGTCCTACCGCTCAAGATGACTCTGCAGTAATTTCTCAACTTGAAATGGATGCTCTGTCTCTTGCTACATCAATCGCTTTCATGCGAAACTCGCTCCATCTTCCAGACAGTGCCGCACAGAATAAATTTGATTCCTTGATGGACATTCATGATGATTTTAGCACAGAAACAGTTCCCACAAAGGCTTCTCCGAAGGCTTCCTCGTCACACCCTTGCACTAGTTCTAAATTTTCTACCCAGGGCATTCCGACCGCAGCTCAACTGGAGCTAAAACTCGTTCCGGAAACTCAACCGTCAGATCAACAGGTAGCATCTCCCACTTGTCCAGATGTTTTATCTACTCCACATGATAAATCTGCACTACCTACGGTTATCGTTGAACCGATTCAATCAACTACTCAAGACACGGTTCATACACCGTCTGACCCACCTCTGAACAAAGATTCTGTCTTTCCCATCCAACAATGCGGTCCAGAAATTGTCCCAGTCGCTTCGTCACCACATTCCGATGCTGGCATCCTTGCCTCTCAGCCTGTCATTGAGTCAGTCAGAGCTTCAGTTCTTTCAGTTGATGAAGCAGAACGATTTCTCTCTGACTTTGACGCTGTTCAACCATATCAGGACTCTATTGTATCTTCGATAGATCCTCTCCCGGTTGTTGCTTCCATGAAACTTCACACACAGCCCTCAGCTTCTTTGACAGACATTCCGCCAGCTGAGATAACCATCTCCTCACAACCTTTTTCTGCTGCTGACCGAATTGACAACTCAGAAGAATCCAAGATCATTAGAGCAGCATCTTCTGTATCAAATGACGACATTGATAAATTTATTGAAAGTATCGCAGATGACCCCACTGCTATTAACCCATCGCCATATTCTGCCAAAGCCACATCCTCTAAATTAATCGCTTTCAAAGGCAAACTTCTCGGTGATCCCAAAGCAGCTGAAGTCCAAGAATTGTTCGACCCTGCGGACGAAGTAGTTGTCGAAGCAAACTTTCGTCAGGATCTGCTCAGTCGACTTGGCAATATGGATCAGTCTATCCTCGCTCTTAACCACAAAAATTTTGATCTAAAAGAGGAACTACGGTCTATCAAAAGCAGTATAGCTAAGGATTTTGATGTTCTCAATTCAAAGGCTTCTAACAATCATACGATAAGTGTCAATATGTGTCTTGGTCTTTCCTCTCAAATCACTCGTATTGAACAAAGGATGGATGCTCAAGGAGCTCAGCTAACAGAAATCATGGACTTTCTGGTAAATGGTGATGTCAAAAAGGGGGAAAAAGAGCAAGAAAAGAGAAAGCAAGAAAAGCGTATTCAAAAGGAATTGGCCGCTCTTAAAACAAAGGAAGCCAAAAATTCAGAATCCAAGAAATAGCAAGATTGTCTCTGATTTGGCTAATAGAATTTCATCTCAGTTTTATCATCACCAAAAAGGGGGAAATTGTTAAGAAATGAAATTTCAGGAATTTTGGTATATGATAAATTAGAAATCAACCGCGGTTAGAAATTCTCAACCGCGGTTAGAAATTCTCAACCGCTAGTTTTCAACCGTCTATTCCTTATGGTTCAGTCGTTTCATTTAAGAGATCTACTTATTGCTTTCCAACATTCCCTGACCGGTTGAATGCAATTCAAATTCTCGAAAGTCAACGATCTCACATCAATTCCAAGGAAGATATGCATTAATAACTCTTTCCTAGAAAAGACATTCAGAGACAGTTTTCATATCCTACTGCTGCATGTACAGTCGCTCAAAGGAGTAAACCTCAAGAAAAGAGCTTCAAATTTATGATAAGCAAAAGGAAGTTTAAATACAAGTATTTATTGCTCATAAATGAGAAAATGACTCATCTGATTCAGGAGCTCAGGTTTACGGTAAATGTACTTTCTGACCGTTACATCACTCGGTTATATTATCTGGAAAGAAATGAAAGCTAGACAAGCAAGCTACACAACTCTAACACTGATTGAAAGAAGTCTTTCAGCTTGTCTTCACAAAAATCTTAGAGCGCATTCACAGTTCATATCTTCATTATCGCTCATTTGCACGCAGCTTTACAGTCACATATTTGATCTCTCAAGGATCCTTTCGTGCTACCAAAACAAACTACTGTTTTATCAATAACCTATGGTTACTTGATTAAAGTTTGGAAGTCTGGTGAACTGAGGGTTCGTAAACATCCAGAAGTGTAAAGTGATCACTAGGAGTTCCAAAACAGGCAATGGGATAAGTCCTGATTGGATTGGGCTGTTACAAACGATTTGTAAAGTCAAAGTCTTTTAGTGGATTCCTTCCTACCAAGGAAGAAGGGGTGACGTAGGAGTATTTAATCTCCGAACATCCATAAAATACTGTGTCATTTATCTTATGCAATCTGTTATTGATATTCTTGTTGTTTAGATCACTAAATATTTGAGAAATATCTGTCAAAAGGAAGTGAACCATCTTCCGCACATTTCTGTGGTTCACCTCTTTCGACCGTTTGAGAGAGAAGTATTTCGAACCGCCTAAAAACGGTTGAAAATATATTTTACAAAAGAAAATGTGAAAGAGTTCATTCACCCCCCCTCTTAACTCTTTCTCGATCCTAACATCTACATATCTATGTTAGATTAGTGAGAGCTTTTTTCCCGTGTGTGATGATATATTTAAGATTATATACACGATAATGAATTAATTTTCTCACACACACAATCATTCACATATACAAGGGAGACGAACTTCAAAGTTTAGTCGAGTGAGAGTCTTCATACAACGACATTAAATATTATGTTTTCAGTTTTGACATAAATACGTTAAACATAATGAGTATTATGATGTTGAAACTTATAATCGAGAGTATGCTATGAGTTTTGATTGGGCAAGAGATAATTCCTAAGTCGAAATGGGCTTGTACAAATGGTTGTACAATTAAAGTATTCTAATGAATCATTCCAATAAGAAGAAAGGAGTGACCTAAAAGTTGTTAATCTTTGAACTTTCATAAAAAAAAATTGTGCATATTTATTTATCCTATTTACTTATTTTTGATACTATAAAAATTTTGCATATTTATTTATCTCATTTACTTATTTTTGATACTATTTTTGGTAGGCATAATTGAATAATTTATTTGTTTTTCGATTACCAGTATATTACATATAAAGTTTTTGATAATTGCTTCAACAGAAGCATTCTTGTTATTTCAGCTTGCATAATTTTTAACTACTTTTCAAAAAAATTAATCAGTTTTTAGAATAATTATCTTGAGTTTCTTCCACTTAGTTTTAGAACCAAACTCAATTTAATTCTCGGTGCTTGATTCATTTTTAACATTTAAAAAACGACCTATGATAGCTCTTTTAATTACAATTTTTTTAAAAAGTTTATTCACTATCTCTCTAAACTCTAACTCGTCCCTTAAATTTCTTCCAATATTATAATTTTAATTTATTTACATATAAGATTAAGAGTTGATTTTAATACTTTTAAATTAAAACTAAATGTTATATCTAATTTATATTTGAAAGATCTCTCCCATGAACAATTTTTTTATATATAAAAATAGCTAATCTTATATTATATATATATATATATATATATATATATATGTATATATCTTAATTTTGTTTACTTAAGATTATGTTCTCTTATTTAATAAAGTGACACTTGAGATCACATATCAAACTTTCAAAAATAATTTTCAAAATAGTGGTGAACGCTCGTCCTTTTTTTTTAAAAAAATATTATTTATTTTTAAATTTTTAACTAATTTATCTTCGAATAAATATGATTTGCACTTTTATATATATGAAAATTTGTACTAGGGAGAGACCTTACAAATTTAAATTAGATCTAAAATTTAATTCAATTTAAAAATATATTAAAATCAACTCTTAAAAATAAAATAAAATAAATTTCTGAGTTTCATATTACTAATTTCAAATCAAATATATCGTGTTTATGTGAGTATAAAAATGGGTATAACAAACCATAAATATTAAAAATAAAAAATGTATAATTAACAGATAAATTATCTTAAAGATTGTGATAAGCATGAGATCAATAGAAGCTTTAATCTAAAATTTCAAATTATTTTTAATTTTGGCATTATAATTTGATTTTTTTATTTATAAAAAAAATTTAATCCGTATTTTAAAAAACCAACTGATCTATCTAAAACATTTTTTCTTAAATGTAGCCAAGTATTAAATAGCTTTAGTCTTCTTATTCATTTTATCACATATTTACAAATTTTTGTTTTATTCAAATTAGAATAAAAAATTAAAAATTTAGAAAAAAAAAGGGTTGCTTGGGGCAGCGTGACCTTCGTCATGATTCAGCATTCGCTACCGTTGTTATCGTCGTTGTCGTCGTAGATAAGATGTCAGGAGATATTTTACAAAAATTTGTGTTAGATGATCTTATGAGTCGTATTTTGTGAGATTGATCTTTTATTTGAGTCATTCATGAAAAACTATTACTTTTTATGCTAAAAGTATTAAATTTTTATTATAAATATCGATAAAGTTGGTCTGTCTCACAAGAGACCTACTCAATTAATTTTGATTTTTTTGTTATAAATATATATAATAATAATAATAATAATAATAATAATAATAAAATCCCCTTTTTATCACAATCATTTGATCCAAAAAAAATTAGATTTTTAAAAGAGGAAAATCTAAAAAAAAATACGAGAAATTGGCTTCAGTCTCCAGCCGTCGATTTTTTTTGTGTTCAGTCTTTGGGTACTTTTTTAGTACCATATTTCCACATAAAATGTATCACATTTCCACTTGAAATATACCACATTTTGTACGACACAATATCACAATTTTATGGATAAAAAGTAAACCCATAGAAATGTTTTATCCAAGATTTTTCACCAACTTCTCAAAAAAAAAAAAAAAAAAACAAGAAAATGACAAAAGTGCATATTAATTTCAGCAAAATTAAAAAAAAATAAAATAAAGCACATTTGGCAGCATTTAATTAACAAGAAGCATCACAGCTGGGATTTCTTCCATTTCTTTCCTCTGCTCCTCTTCTATCCACTTCCATACAATTTCCACACGCACCGCAGATTACAGTTTCACAAGCAGCAGCAGGAGTTGCTCCTTGATAGAGGAAGGTATGGGAGGGGTGACATCATCAATGGCTGCGAAGCTAGCGTTTTTCCCTCCTACTCCTCCGAGCTACAAAGTGGTTACGGATGATACCACTGGGCTCCTGCTGCTGCACCCGTTCCCGCACCGGGAAAACGTCGACGTGTTGAAGCTGTCGACGCGGCGGGGGACTGAAATCGTGGCGATGTACGTGCGGTACCCCATGGCTACTTCGACGGTGCTGTACTCGCACGGCAACGCGGCGGATGTCGGGCAGATGTACGAGCTTTTCGTCGAGCTCAGCATTCATCTCAGAGCTAATCTCCTTGGGTGATTCTTGATTTCAGTTGATATTTTATCATTGTTTTTTTTATAATGTCAGCTTTATTCTTTTATGAACTTTGAATTTTTTTTTTTGGCATTTGTTTAATTATTTTTGGATGCGATTATTTCGAACTTTGTGCCATTTAATCCACATGTTGGATTGACAATTTCATGTGAAGATTGTGATAACCGAAAAATTAAGTCTTTACAGATTTTAATTACGTGAAATTTGTTGAGTTTACTCGCTCAGATCGTCAGTTTATTCGTTCATTAATTTTAGGATAACCTTGTTTGGTTAAGATGTGGCATTCGGTATTTGTGGAAATCCGGTTTGGTGTGAAGTGCATTTGTTAAAGAGCAGGTCTTTTGTGAGACGGTCTCACGAATCTTTATCTGTGAGACGGGATGACCTTACCGATATTCACAATAAAAGTAATACTCTTAGCATAAAAAGTAATATTTTTCATAGATGACCCAAGATCCGTCTCACAAAATATGACAAGTGAGACCGTCTCACACAAGTTTTTGCCTTTAGTAAATGATGATTCTAGGGACGGTTGGGGTGGATTTAAAATATATAATGGAAGTTTGCCATGCGAGTTGATGTTGTTGGTGAAAATATTTGGAATTCATTTGGGCATGGAGAATCAAGGCAAGAGTTGAATTCTTTGAATTTAGAACCTTGTTGCCCCATGCAGGTGCGAGAACTTGAAACTAGTAACAATGTGAGAACTTGAAATTAGTAACAACTAACAAGTCTCACGAACCACAGAAATGTTTACAACACTAGTATATTTCTGTAGAACTGTTGTACTTGGCTCCAATCTCGAATTCTAAGGGTTGAATTCTTAAAAATTCCAAAAAAAGATTTTGTAGGTTGCGTTTTAGTTATACATTTCCAAAAATTATGGATCAAAAAGTCACGACTTTTCATGTAGCGTCTTTACCCTGGCCACTACTAAACAAACTAATAAGCATGCATAATTAAATTTGATAATTACAATTAAACAGCGGAAACCAAATAATTTAATTATCTCACAACCCAAATGAAAGCAGAACAATTATCTCAGTCTTAATCGTTAATACAACCAAATCGAAATCATAATCATGCACGAGAATATGAGAAACCAAATAAAACATCAATTGAATCACTACCGAAAACTCAACTATTCTAGTCACTGCCCTGGCTGTCCGAACCGTCCAACCTAAGATCTGCTCCATGGAATAAGGTGTTCAAGATGAAAACAAGAACGTGATCGACAATCGCCTAATATGAGAATGTCCGAGTATATAAACTGTTATGATGCATGTGAAATGCAATATGCACGGATAACAAGGATCAAGTTAAGAGAGGCACTTGAGTGTGTAGTCTCTGATATTCCCTAGGTATGTTTTGGCTCCCACACTCATCATCATAAGACGTGAACCTACAATGTCCATGGTCATCAGAGCCCGCGGGTCTCGTCGGATAATGTAGCTCTCGAATCCAACCGTCCACAATACACAACAGGGCTGAGTTGCCCCAACAAACAAAGTATATCTCAAAGGATATCAGGCCCAACGTGATATGTCATGCATATAATGTCAAAAGAGTAAAACATGTATCATGCAACCGTTAAATATGCAGCATTTAAGTCTGTATACTACGGTTGGACATCTCAGTCAGCATCACGTACCTCATTAAAACAATATGACAAAAAGTTTACTCGTCTGAAAATAGACAAAACCAACATACTGAAATCACTATCAAGCAATATCCAAAATCACTAAATATGCTTCAAAGTTCTTCCTAATTGTCACGCCCCGGGATGGGGGTTAGTTGACACCGGCGTTGCTCTCAAATATTCATTCGAAAACAACAAGCATCAGAAGTACAGAATTTCAGAAACCCGTCTTTTATTCATAATACTGAATATTCAATGTCTGATACAACTCAATTAATAATGTTTTACAGCGGAAATGTAAAACCAAATATTACAGTATCTTAACAGATGTAGCGGAATATAATAAACGTAAACTGAGAACAACAGTCTTCTTCACCAGCCCCAGAACTGGATCTGTTCTTCTTCTTCTAACATTTCTTCAGTACTCCTATCTGAGATGGGTTTGGTGGGTGAGTGATATGATTGTCACTCAGTAAGCAGGGGCGGCATTAACTCCCAGTTTTCGAAAATCATTTTAATACAGAAACAATAATACAATATATACAGAAACTCGTATTTCATAACAGAAATCAGAATTCAGAATTTGCAGGTTTCAGAACAGAAATCAGAATTAGTAAGCACTGAGCACGTTAGTGAATTTCATGGCTAAACTGATATCAGTCCCCTATATGTTCTCTCCTCTAAGGGGTGAGGCCAGAATCAGAATCAGAATCAGAATTCAGAAATGTTCAGAATATATATTCCTACCATTAGTTCACTAGGGAGTTTCAGTGCTTCAAAACCATATATCAGAAATCAACATACATAAACTGATCTTTAAAACAGAATTATCAAACAGATTTCAAGATATTTATATATAAGCCCACTTACAGTAATTTGCTAGAGTTTTTCGGTTGAAGTCTGGAAATCTGCTTGCTTCGCTACTAGATTTTACAGCTTCGAAAATGCACTCTCTTAGCTCTAATTTCAAGTTATAATCTCAAGATTTGTGTAACACCAATTCAGAAGTTGAGTGTGCTATTTATAGGCCAAAAATCTGACTGTTAGCCTCCCAAATAAATGGCCATAATCTGCCATTAACAGCCTTTATTCCATGTTAATGCTTCAGTTACAAGTCTAAGCTGAATCAGTAACTGTCTGCTGCTTCTTCGCTCTTCTGCTGCTGCTGCTTTCTCGCTCTTCTGCTGCTGGATTCTGTCTGCTGGAAAATACACGTCTGCTGGAAAATATCAACTTCTGAAATATTAGCTTGATGCTGGAATTGCTAGCTTCTGCTGGAATTTTCATTTGCTACTGAAATTGCTAGCTGCTGAAAATTCGAGTTCTCACATCCCTCCCTCCTTATGAGAAGTTTCGTCCTCGAAACTTGGTTGCACATGCTCCTCAAAGAGATAAGGGTATTGATCTCGCATCTTTTCTTCTAACTCGCAAGTAGCTTCTCTTTCGGTGTGGTTGGACAATTGTACTTTGACATATGGAATAGTTCGTCTCCTCAGTACTTGGTCTTTGTTATCCACAATCCGAATCGGGATTTCTTCATACTTCAGTTCTTCATTTAGGTTGCTCTCAACCAAAAGTGGTCCAGCTTCCAGAACATGACTTGGATCAGAAATATATCTCCTCAGCTGCGAGACGTGGAATACATTGTGAATTCTTGACATGTCGGGTGGGAGTGCTAATCTATAAGCATGTGTTCCCACTTTCTCAAGAATTTCAAATGGTCCGACGTATCTGGGATTCAGTTTCCCAGCCTTATTGAATCGGATTACACCCTTCATGGGTGACACTTTCACATATGCCTTCTCTCCAACTTCAAATTCCACAGGCCTTCTTTTCAGGTCAGCCCAGCTTTTCTGTCGATCTTGCGCAGTTTTTAATCTCTCCTTGATCACAGCAATTTTATCCACTGTTTCTTGGATCAGTTCGGGTCCAACGATGGCTTTTTCCCCTACTTCATCCCAATACAGTGGTGATCGACATTTTCGTCCATACAGAGCTTCGTATGGTGCCATTCCAATACTACTGTGGTAACTATTATTGTACGCGAACTCGATTAAGGGCAGATGTTCGCTCCAAGTACCATTGAAGTCTAGAGCACATGCTCTCAGCATATATTCTAGAGTTTGAATTGTCCTCTCTGTTTGGCCATCGGTCTGAGGATGATAGGCCGTGCTAAGAGTAGTTTTGGTTCTCATAGCTTGTTGAAAGCTCTTCCAAAAGCGGGATGTAAACCTCGGATCTCTGTCTGACAGTATGCTATCTGGAACTCCATGCAATTGTACAATCTCATTCATGTACAATGTGGCTAGCTTGTCCAAATTATAATTCATGCGGACAGGTAAGAAATGTGCAGATTTGTGAGTCTATCTACGATTACCCATATTCCGTCATGACTCTGTCTCGACTTTGGTAAACCAACTACAAAATCCATGGAAATATGCTCCAATTTCCATTCCGGGATTTCTAATGGTTGAATAAGTCTACCAGGTCTTTGGTGTTCTGCCTTGACTTGCTGGCACACGTGACACTTGGAAACAAAAATTGCCACGTCTTTCTTCATTCCACTCCACCAAAAATTTTTCTTCAAATCTCTGTACATCTTGGTACTGTCAGGATGGACTGAAAATTTCGACTTATGTGCCTCAGACATTACTTCTTGTCGAAGGTTATCAATGTCTGGTACGCACAATCGACCTTTCATCCACAAGATTCCTTTGTTATCCGTCTCGAAATCTTGTGATTTCCCTTCTTTACCTTGCTCTTTTAGTTTCACCAAAGCGGAATCCCTATCTTGACTCATCTTGATTGTCTCTCGAAGACATGGTTGTGCTGAAAGTGTTGTCAGGATCACCTTACTCATATTCTTTCGACTTAAAGCATCTGCTACCTTGTTGGCTTTGCCTGGATGGTAGCTTATTGTCCAGTCGTAATACTTCATGAGTTCGATCCATCGTCTTTGTCTCATATTTAGTTCTTTTTGTGTGAACAAATATTTGAGACTTTGGTGATCGGTGAAAATCTCACACTTGGCTCCATAAAGATAATGTCTCCAAATCTTTAGTGCGAATACCACTTCAACTAGTTCGAGGTCATGTGTTGGGTAATTTTGTTCATACGACTTCAACTGCCTTGATGCGTATGCAATCACCCTTCCTCCTGCATGAGTACACATCCTAAACCTTCTTTGGATGCATCACTGTAGACGGTGTAGTCCTTACCTTCCATAGGTAATACTAGCACTGGTGTGGATGTAAGCTTCTTCTTCAAAGTTTCGAAGCTTTGCTCACATTTTTCACTCCATTGAAACTTAGAGTTCTTCTGTGTGAGCTTGGTGAGAGGTATGACTATTGAGGAAAATCTTTCAACAAATTTTCGGTAATAGCCTGCTAGTCCCAAGAAACTTCGAATTTCAGTCGCATTCTTTGGTCTGAGCCAATCTGAGATTGCCTCTACTTTCATTGGGTCCACAGAGACTCTTGATGCTGATATTATGTGCCCCAAGAATGTGACGCTCTCTAGCGTTCGCATTTCTTGAACTTGGCGTATAGTTCCTTTTCTCTTAGCTTCTGGAGGGTGAGACGAAGATGTTCTTTGTGGTCTTCTTCACTTGACGAATATACTAGAATGTCGTCGATGAATACCACAACAAACTTGTCAAGAAATGGTTTAAACACTCTGTTCATGAGATCCATGAATACTGCCGGAGCGTTTGTTAATCCGAACGGCATCACTGTGAACTCATAGTGTCCGTACCTTGTCCTGAAGGCTGTCTTGGGGATATCGTCTGATTTGACCTTCAATTGGTGATAGCCTGACCTTAAGTCGAGCTTGGAAAAGACTGAAGCTCCTTTGAGTTGGTCAAACAAGTCATCTATCCTTCGAAGCGGATACTTGTTTTTGATTGTAATCTTGTTCAGTTCTCTGTAATCGATGCACATCCTCATGCTTCCGTCCTTCTTCTTTACAAATAGGACAGGAGCTCCCCACGGAGATGCGCTTGGTCGGATTTTCTTCTTGTCCAACAACTCTTGAAGTTGCTCTTTGAGTTCTTTCAGCTCTGCTGGAGCCATTCGGTATGGTGCTTTTGAGATTGGTGCAGCATTGGGCACTAAATTAATCTCAAATTCCACTTCCCGATCGAGAAGTTCGCCAGGGAGTTCTTCAGGGAAGACATCCGGAAACTCTTGTACTATCGGAATCTCTTCTAGTGTCAGTGTGGTTTCTTTCTTTACCTCGCTTAACATAGCTAGGTAAACTTCTTCTCCACTTTTCATGGCTGTCCAAGTTTGAGAAGCAGAAAGAAGAGTCTTTCGTTCTTTGGTCTTGCCATGAAATAAAAGTTTCTCTTGGTGTGGGTTTTGGATGGTTACCGTCTTTCCATGACAGTCTACTAAGGCATGATTCTTGGCTAACCAATCCATTCCCAGAATTACGTCGAATTCCACCATGTTTAATTGAATCAGGTTTGCCTTGAAATTCTGATTTTCTATGAGAACACTAATATCCCGATATAGAGTGCGAGTTTCTAAAATTCGATTTGCAGGAGTGGCTACTCTATATGGTTCTTCTAAGTTATCAGGCTTAGCTCCTAACTTCTTGGCAAATCTTTTAGACATGAATGAATGCGTAGCACCACAATCAAATAACACATAAGCAGGTACATTATTGATTAGAATGGTACTGACTACGACATCATTCGAGTTGTCAGCCTCTTCTTGAGTGATAGCATAGACTCGAGCATTTGGCTTGTTCTCCTTAGGCTTGCTTGGAGTTGTTCCTCCTGCTGGTCCGTTCCTTGGATCTGGAAGAGGACATTGAGCAATGCGATGGTCCATCTTTCCACAACGGAAACAAGCTCCAGAATTCCTACGACATTCACTAGTGTGTGTGAATCCGCAAGTTTGGCACTTGACTCCTTCTTTGCTTGATTGAGAAGAAGCGGTTCGGTTAGTTGGGGCACTGGTGAACTGGTTGCTTGAAAACTTAGGCCTCTTGAATTGTTGGCCCGATTGGTACTGGCTTGACTGAGGACGTTTGAGTTTATTCTCACCTTCACGCCTCTTAATGTCATTCTCAGCCCTGATGGCGGCTCCCATCAATTCATCAAAATTGTTGGGCTCGATAACGGCAAGGGCAGATTGAATACGGCTGTTCAATCCCTTCTTGAAGCGATGCATCTTCAAGGCCTCGTCTCCCATTATGGTTGGGGAGTAAGTTCCCAATGAGTGGAACTTAGATGAATACTCCACCACAGTCATGTTTGGTTCTTGAACCAAGCTTTCAAATTCTGACAGCTTTTGCACTTGAACTGCTGTCGGAAAGTACTGCCTCAGGAATGCCTCTCGGAACCTTTGCCAAGTGATAGGTCCCGCCTCTATCATAGCTGGTGAGACTCCTTCCCACCATTTGGCAGCTTTATCGACAAGAAAAGGTGTAATCACCTCTACTCTGCTCCTTTGGGGAACCTCAAGTAGTCGAAGATGATTTTCCACTTCTTTCATCCAATTCTGTCCGACCTCTGGATCGGTGCTTCCATCGAAGTTAGGGACTCTTGCTCTTCGGAGAGCCTCATAGTGCTGCTTAGTCCCATTCTGAGCTGGAGGTGGTGGTGGTGGCTGATTAACATTTGGGTTGACAAACCCTTGCAGCGTAGTTGCCACAATCGTGGCTATGGCCATCAAATCGGCCTGACTGAGTCCAACCGCTGGTGGTGGTTGTTGTTGTTGTTGCTGCTGCGGTTGTGCATCCTCATCGTTGCGGTTGTTGTAACGAGGGTTGCGGTTGTTTCTCACTAGTCTTCCGTCCATATCCTACAATTATGAAAATTCTAAGGTTTTGGCAGAATATGAACAAAACGAAAGAAACACAATGTTTAAGTAATTGCTCGAGAATTAAATATGAAATCAATTGATAGAAAGAAATTTTATTGATTTCCCAAGAAAGTGCAATTACAACTGAACTTCGAAAATGAAAACAGAGATGCAAATAGAACAAGTGCTATTACAAAGAAAACAACTACTGATAGGCTAATCTACTACTTCTCCTAATCCCAAATCCATAGGATCCTCTTCAACTTCTTCTTCTTCTTCTGGTTCCTCTTGGTTGGCTATTACTGCTTGTAGATATTCAATATGGCCATGCAGAACTGCATTCTGGTCACTAAGAACTTCAACAATACTCTGCAACTCTTGAATCTGAGCATCGGTATGTTTTCTATACTGATTATGCTGGTGTACGAGTTGGTGATTCTGATCCTTGAGTATTTGGATCTTGTCAACTAGTGTGTCACGTAGCTCGATGAATTCTGCCATAGTCTCTTGGGATATTTCAAACTTCTCTTGAGTCTTCCTATTCCTCTCTTCTGCTTCATGCAGATAGTGAGCATAACGTTGAACATCACCCTCTAAGTGCTCTGCTCGACGCTCTAACTCATCTTGGTCCAACTTTAGGCAGTAGTTATTCTCCTTGAGTTTTTCTAGTTTCCTTTCTAAGCTCTTAATGTTGCTAATTTGGTCAGCCATATCCTACATCCAAAACATGAGAGTGAAGGTTCAGAAACGATATCAAGAATACAAGTCGAACTATAGACAATTACTGGAATGAACAGAATCAGTATGCCTATACAATTAACAGAAGAAATAGCCCAAATATTTTCGGTCTCAGAATTCCGTGAAAAATTTACTAAAAATCCTTCACATCAAGTACATGAATGGTACCAAGTTTGGTGTAAAAATGCTAAGCCAATTGGAAATGAAAATTCCTCAAAGTTTCAAAATTTTGGAAAATTTCACGGAAATGATGATATCACTATCTAAACGATGGATTTTGGGGTTCGTCGGTGGTGCTCGAACGATGAATCGTTCCAGATTAGGTTCTCCTCGTCGAGAGCTTTCCAACGCCTACTCTTAATAGTAAAAATTCTTCCTGGAACAAAAGTTATGGCCGTTTGAAGTTTGCGCGAAAAACACCTCAACTTCCATGGCATTAACAAGGTCTACTGCATTCACTTGCTGGAATACACTGTCTACTGCAACTCTGATGCTTCTGCAATCAGTCTTCTGCTTTTCCAGCATTGTCTGCTACTTTCCAGCAGTATTAGAACCAATCTGCTGCATTCCGAGTCTACTGACCCAGTCTTCTGCATTCAGATCTACTGGTTTCCTTCTGCTGGTTCTGGTTTCGGATACTGGTTTTGGGTCTACTGTTTTTTTTTTTTTAAAACATGCTACTGTATTCTGATTTGCTTCCCTACTGATTTTCCTTACTGTTCGTAGTTAGTCTATCATTTCAGTAGTCTATTACAGTAGCTTATTTTCAGTAGTCATTTCCCGAAATTATCAGAACTTATTTTTAGAACTTTTCAGAACTTATTATTTCTAGTCCCTCCTACCCAGATTATGAAACCCGGTTCTGCTCTGATACCACTTCAATGTCACGCCCCGGGATGGGGGTTAGTTGACACCGGCGTTGCTCTCAAATATTCATTCGAAAACAACAAGCCTCAGAAGTACAGAATTTCAGAAACCCGTCTTTTATTCAAAATACTGAATATTCAATGTCTGATACAACTCAATTAATAATGTTTTACAGCGGAAATGTAAAACCAAATATTACAGTATCTTAACAGATGCAGCGGAATATAATAAACGTAAACTGAGAACAACAGTCTTCTTCACCAGCCCCAGAACTGGATCTGCTCTTCTTCTTCTAACATTTCTTCAGTACTCCTATCTGAGATGGGTTTGGTGGGTGAGTGATATGATTGTCGCTCAGTAAGCAGGGGCGGGATTAACTCCCTTTTTTGGAAAATCATTTTAATACAGAAACAATAATACAATAATATACAGAAACTCGTATTTCATAACAGAAATCAGAATTCAGAATTTGCAGGTTTCAGAACAGAAATCAGAATTAGTAAGCACTGAGCACGTTAGTGAATTTCATGGCTAAACTGATATCAGTCCCCTATATGTTCTCTCCTCTAAGGGGTGAGGCCAGAATCAGAATCAGAATCAGAATCAGAATTCAGAAATGTTCAGAATATATATTCCTACCATTAGTTCACTAGGGAGTTTCAGTGCTTCAAAACCATATATCAGAAATCAACATACATAAACTGATCTTTAAAACAGAATTATCAAACAGATTTCAAGATATTTATATATAAGCCCACTTACAGTAATTTGCTAGAGTTTTTCGGTTGAAGTCTGGAAATCTGCTTGCCTCGCTACTAGATTTTACAGCTTCGAAAATGCACTCTCTTAGCTCTAATTTCAAGTTATAATCTCAAGATTTGTGTAACACCAATTCAGAAGTTGAGTGTGCTATTTATAGGCCAAAAATCTGACTGTTAGCCTCCCAAATAAATGGCCATAATCTGCCATTAACAGCCTTTATTCCATGTTAATGCTTCAGTTACAAGTCTAAGCTGAATCAGTAACTGTCTGCTGCTTCTTCGCTCTTCTGCTGCTGCTGCTTTCTCGCTCTTCTGCTGCTGGATTCTGTCTGCTGGAAAATACATGTCTGCTGGAAAATATCAACTTCTGAAATATTAGCTGGATGCTGGAATTGCTAGCTTCTGCTGGAATTTTCATTTGCTACTGAAATTGCTAGCTGCTGAAAATTCGAGTTCTCACACTAATAATCCTTAAGTCTCTATTTAAGACTTTAGGATTATACCTGCGTCCGTTGTCCGCTTGCTGATGACGTCTTGATCAGCATGTCCCGGTTCACCGACTTCTTCTCGATTCGACACTAGCTCTGAAGTTTCCCAACGCTAAATTGTCATAGAAACTAACTAGAAAACCTAAGGTATATAGTTAGAACTCCAGAGAGAAACTGAGGAAAAGTGGTGTAGGACACAAATGAAATCAGCTTCCATTTATATGCTGCATCCAGACTAGTTCAGAAGATTCGAACTCAATTTTATCTTCCACTTGTTATAGTCACATTCATCTAGTTTGATTTCTCGAGAGAACCTAATCTGAACTAGATTAAGTGGTCAATTAGATGGCTCCAAACATGTTGATCTTCAATTAATCAATTCCTTAATAATATTTAATTAACTACTCTTTAATCATGTCTTAATTAGTACTTCATTTAAATGAGAGTTCGGGTCATTACACTTCACTTTAGAGTCGCGAGTCCAAAGCTGGAGTTGTGAGCACCAGCTCCATACCTTCTTTTGCAAGGTTAGCCTTGGCGACGCGGCAGCCACTTTATGGCATCATGGCTGGACGTGAAGTACGAGGATGAAGATTCTGTTGGGTGAGTTCGGGAAAATATAATAAATGGTTAACAAGATCATTATTTTTTTGGTTATTCCTGTCCGATGAGTTGGCTCTCATAAATAATCATGTTCATTATGTTGTCTAACATGTTTGAGTGGTATGTAACTGTGGGTTCTACATCATTACCTAGTCGCAGATGCTTCCGCTAACTATGGTCACTGAGAGAAAATCTTTGAACCTTTCAAGGATAACTTGTTTTGTTGTACTCGTAATAGGGGTGTCGTGAAGTTGGACAATTTAGGATGTCCGTATTTGACACTGATTTAAATTTTGTGCTAAGAGGTCTTCGTATAGGCCCCTATCATGTCTTCAGTTTCATTAATAAACGGGTCGGGTTTCAGCTGACTACCCACCATGGCATTTGTGTATTGGGAAAAAGAATGAAATTGAATTGGAATCCTTCAGTGGGGAAGTGCAATGAAATTGAATTTGGTGACTACGAATCATGGAGGGGACTATTGGTTTGTATCAATTGTGCATTTCTCCATATCATTTCTTGTAGCATACATTAGATAATGATTATAAAAATTGATGTCAATCCATCGGTTTATGGGTCCATGCAAGTAAAACTCTACTCAATGAGTTACACCCTGAACAATTTCAGATTTTTCTTTGTTTTACGGAAATGATTAGGTTAAGTCGCAAGCATACATTTTTAAAGATTTTAAAATTTTTCCAATTTTCTTTTCGACTCAGTGTGGGATCAAGTGGTGGCTGTAGTTGGTCTTTTTTTTATTAATGTAGAAAATTGTGAAATTATGGCAGTAGACTAAAAGCTCATAGTTTGCAAAGTGTTTACAAGTTAGCGGAGTATGATAACATTGATCAGAAATTTTTGAGTAATAATTAGTAGATTTATCGTTTCTCTAAAGGTTATTATGTTCACCAACAATAAACAGATCATTATGGAGCGAATACTTGAAAATTAAATTTTTTACTTTCTATAGTGCTTACTGTTGCAAATATTTTCCAATAATGCCAACTCAAATCAATTTGCTGGATTAACAGTTACTTATTCAGAGATTGCACTGGAAATTTTGAAAAATTACTTTATCTCCACATGTATTTAAAAAAATTACCCCCTTTGTTGAATTAGTATAATGCAATGGTTTGCATTACGTGTTTTTAATAAACGGAGGTCATTTTTTAAAATAAATGTTGTTGGAAGGTTAAAAATTTAAATGCCCCAGATTGCACAGATGATAAAATCATATTTAAAACCTTAGAACTTCTACTTGATATTTTTATTAGGAGCATTCTGCTTTCATTTGATGGATCCAGAATGTTGTGATCTAGGTTACAGTTTAATCCAAAATATGCCCAACAATGGCTAAGTGATCAGGGGGAAATACATATTAATCAATGCTTGATTACAGGATTTCTCTTTCTATTATGTTAGATGTGTTGCTTTCTACTGAGCTTCTAAGTTAAATATCTTATGTACATCATGTCTTCAGATATGACTACTCAGGTTATGGCCAGTCATCTGGAAAGGTATCTGCTGATGAATTTTATTGAGAAGATTTATTTCCTTCCTTCATTACTAAACGATTGGATGCCTTAGAGCATCTTTTGAAGTTGACATATGTTGCCATATTACAGCCAAGTGAGCATAATACTTATGCGGATATTGAAGCTGCATACAAGTGTCTTGAAGAAAACTATGGGACCAAGCAAGAAGACATTATACTCTATGGACAATCGGTTGGGAGTGGTCCTACCGTAGATCTAGCCTCTCGTTTGCCACAAATAAGGGCTGTTGTCTTGCATAGTCCTATTCTATCAGGCTTAAGAGTCATGTATCCGGTGAAGCGCACATACTGGTTTGACATCTATAAGGTATATTCTTAATTTCTCATTTGCACCAAGTATATTTAATCAAACGGACATGTATTCCTGGCGTTTGATTGTTATCTTATTCTAAGCTCGTCCATCTACAATGTTTCCTCATCTCTTTATGTAAACATGATCTGCATTTTATGTGATGCAGAACATTGACAAAATCGCCTCGGTGAAGTGTCCGGTGCTGGTTATTCATGTAAGCATACATTTTGGTGGAGTTTTCATTATGTAGTAGTGCCTTCGTGGTATGAAGCAATCACTTGCATTTTTAATCTGCTTTATCCGTTAGTGGCCTTTTGGGTTTGTCCGTGAGTATTTGGTGTACAAATTTAAAATATCGGTCTTGTGTTCCTGCATTGGTTTCTTCCTGAACAATTTCGCCAGCTGATTATATATTGGTAAAACTGCTGATTCAGTGAGTGCTCGTATAAGTTTTCACATGGTTAGATTCTCAAGCTCCATATGCCACTGAATATATGTGAAACGTCCTCGTTAACCTGGTCTGGTGACAGAAAACCTGTCAGTTTTGTTGATTTTTACTGGGTCTTGCTAAAGCAATCATAACGAGGAGGTTGGGCAAATAAAGGCCTCATGAGAGCCCAATCACTATTCTTGAAAATTGTATTTGAACACATTTGAAGTCATCTGATGTCTGGATTCTACAAGGATCATTAGCCAACTTCAACCTCCAGTAAACTGACTAATGCCCAACCACTGTCAAATGCTGCTGTTTTTTCATCCATATGTCTTATAATAGATTGATATGTCGTTAATTTTTGTGTTCATATCATATATATAGTGTGAAAAGACGGTTTAGTTCAACCAACCTCAGGGTAGATCCGTTGGTCGCCATTGTTTCCGAAAAACAAATTTGTATGGGGTCAAGCAAGAACCCCATGTATTTGGACCAATGATAACCATTGAACAGTTGAGGTAATATCCCCGTGGTCTTGGGAAATTAATTAATTCAGTTTGGATCAGCTTTATTTCTTAGCTTCTAAGTATCAAATGCATATTTACCTTCGAGTGCTTCATCAGTCATTTTACCTTCCAGTAGCAGGGAATTCATAGGAGTTATATTTTTGTTGGTTAGAGTGTACTCTGCAGTCTGCACCCAAACACCCTTTTACTGGGCTCGTTTGATTCAAATATCATTTCCTGGTTCTTATGCAGGGCACAGCTGATGATGTCGTTGACTGTTCTCACGGTAAACAACTTTACGAACTATGCCAAGAGAAGTACGAGCCATTATGGATCAAGGGAGGAAACCACTGCGATTTAGAACTCTATCCCGAGTATATTAAGCACCTAAAAAAATTTGTACATGCAGTCGAAAAGCCTTCTGCAATACATGCATCGAGGAAAAGTGTAGACCGACCTGAACATTCCAGGAGAAGTATAGAGTATATTGAAGCTCCAAGGAAGAGCACAGACTGGAGAGAGAAACCCAGGCGTAGCACTGATAGGCAGCCTGAAAAACTCAAAACCTACGAATACAAATTTCATAAAGACGACAAGCTTTCCAAGTTGAAAGCATCTCTCGATCAAATGGAAAGATCTCGGAGGAGTGTGGAGTATAATGAGAAGTCCCGAAGGAGCATTGACATTCACTTAGAGAAAGCACGGAAAAGCATTGATTGGTTGGATAGATTACGAACTTCATGAAGGGAAGGAAGCGATAAGAGGAGTGTATTACTTTAAATTATGGGTTTTGGGGGGGTGTAACACATTTACTTGCCCTTCTGGATCAGCGTAGGCCTCCATTGAAAAGGTTTCATTTTTCTTTGGTGAGATAAAAGAAATGGTGGGTATAGTTTGATAGTACCAATTCATTGCACTTTGGATAGTGATGGTTACTCTTTTCTCATGGTTGGAGTCATGTGTGTATAAAAAGGATGTATTTGACATTTGATATTCTATTTTACACATTAACTTTTGTATCTTTAACCTGGCATATTAATTAAAAGGTAAATATTTTTTGGGTTTTTGTAGACTCTGGTATTGGGGAGACTGCTAAATGATATAGAAATATCAGTATCATAAGTGTTTCTGATATAAGTATGGAGCAAAATGAGTCAAGGATAGATTATCTGGTTAGTCTGTTTGATTCGTTGTATTATTTATCCATGTTTGATGCACCATATTATTTATTCTTCTATCAATCATTTGTCTTACCTCAATCAAACCATCAATCATTTATCTCAAATAAATCAAATCATTGAATTTAAATTACAATATTACCTTTAATAAATAATATTATAAATATTTTATTGATATTTTCAAAACGAGTAATATCATATTATCTCAAATTTAATCATATTAATCCATCAAATCAAATATTATATTAACTATCATTTTTATATATTTTATTATTAAAAATATTACTTATCTCCATACTGTTTGTCTCATATCACGAACCAAATGATATCTTAGTGTATTACCAAATGATAAAAATAGGGATAAAAACTCTCATTTGCAAGCATTCAATATATATGTTGATACAAAGTTCTCTTTATCTAGACCGTTTCACATGAGACATACTTTTATACTTGTCATATGTAGTTCAATTTTTTAAGATAAGAACAAAGTATTTTTGTATTTTTTAAAGAGTACGAAGTTGATTTAATACTTTCTTTTTTTAGCCAAGAATTTAAAATTTTACTGTTACTAAATCATATAAATTATTACAATTAGATAACGTTAAATACAAACTATAAGATATTGATTGTTTTCACATACTCGTTTCATTCAATATAAGGCTGAAATTCTACATAATTTGAGTTATACATCATTCCATTTATCGTTACTTACAATTTAGTATTATCATGTTATATATTATCTATTAAAATCTCATCTCAGAGCCAAATCATAGTGTATTGTTGTCTCAGTTATTATAATTAAAATTAATTATCAAAATATTTATTAATTTAAATCTGAAACAAAAATAAATATTTTAAAAAGGATCTCAAGTCTTTTAACCAACAAACTCATGAATGGTACGTTGGAAGAGTTTTTAGGTGTGGTCATTTCGACTCTCAAGACAATATTAGCTCATGAAAATAGAAAAATCTCGACATAAACGCACACATAATGTGATATAAGCTGAATAATCAAATGAATATATTAACACGTGTATTTATAAAAAGAAAATAATGATGACCTTGTTCGTACAACCCATAAGCATGCCACGAATAGACATCCGACCAAGCCTATATTGAATGTCTTCTTAAATGCTTCATTAAATACAACATTATGGTCGTACTACGATTTACAAGTCTGTCTTATCACTAACTTTGTCGGATCAACTTTATCTCATTCGTGCACCACCTGACATATCCATGATTACAAACCAAGTCGACCCTATAACGCCGCCCGATCTTTCCCTTCATTATCCGGATAAAAGGTCATATCCTCGAGACAAGTACCCTTATCTGGACCTAGTTTCCGTCTTTTGGCTCCAACTTAGTATCTTCTTGAATATTAGACTCCTCAAATCATGTCCGAGCGGCATTGCCACTCATCTGAACTTGGGGCCCGAGCCTATGAATTTTCTTCCAAGACACCGTCAACCACGTTACTGTATGCTTGATTACAATAGTCCTTATGGCGAACCAAATCTTTACTGTCATAGCATCATCTTGAGCCAACTCCCGGAACTCGGTCACCAAATATCTGAACTCATCTATTCACCTCGACTCGGAGATTGTCGGAATATTTCACCCTACTTTGTGGGGTATTGCACCATGAGAAGATCAAAGATCCAATTTTAACCTCACATATGTGGGGTCCACCAATTCATATGCGGGGTCCACAAATTTCTTTAAAATCAACGGTCCAGATCCTGTGGAGGCACTGCCCCCACAGGTAGCATCGACGCTACCGAGATTGTCCAATCTCCTCCTCCGTGGATGTAATTTATCCGAGTTTTTCTTTTTATATAGCCCTGAGAACTTGGTCTAGGTCCTAGCGAGGCTCGGAGCTAATTTCAAGTTATTTTAAAAATACTATGAAACAATGTTAATTTTTTTTAAGTTTCATGTAATTATAAGCCCTAATTTTTTAAAGAATATATTTGATTTCACTTATAAGGTTTTTAAAGAGTTTACGAGCTCTAAATAATGAGATAAAAAAAATTGACAAAAACTTGTGTGAACGGTCTTACGTGTCGTATTTTGTGAAACAGATCTCTTATTTAGGTCATCCATGAAAAAAGATTAATTTTCATGCTAAGAGTATTAATTTTTATTGTGAATATCAATAGGTTGACCCGTCTCACAGATAAAGATTCATGAGACTGTATTACAAGAGACCTGCTCAAAAAATTTATAGAGGTTACAAAACTAATCATTTAACTTGTTTCGAAAATTGTTAAATATTTTTTTTTGAAGAGAAAATATTATTAAATTTGCATGTACTAGAATTGTAAATTTACATTTTAAAAACGAATAAATAATTTGCAATTGAAAATGAGTGTGTCCACGTTAACTTCTTAGTCACCGTGCGGAGTCGCAGCACCGTATGGTCGAAGCCTCCGATCTAAATCCAGAGAATATCTTTTTCCTTTTGCAAAATTTTACATCTTTTTAAGAATTAATTAATTATCCGCTAATCTGTAATGAATGCTTGGAAAAATCCACAAAATTTTTAGTAAAATCACTGAACGATTCGACGATCGACAAAAGCGACGCCAAAATGTAAGTTTCCGAACAAGTAGTTGAGCAGTGATTGCATGATTTCATTTTTTCTCGGTATTGTTGATCCTCGTGGGTTTTGGGGTTTCTGGGTCTGATTCTTTCTCCTCAATTAATCGTACTGTTGATGACCCTTTTCTTGTTTTTGTTTCTGCTCTAACAGGGTGCAAGAAGAAATAGCAGTGGAAGCAATAAAACATGCTTTACGAGCTCTTAAGAAGCGGCATTTACTAGAAGAAGGCGCTCACTCCCCTGCTTTCAGCGCTCTCTCTCGCCCCATTCTGTCACAGGTTGTGTTCTTGATTACAATTGCGATTAAGAATGTGTTCTTTGCATATTTGAATGAAAGAGGGGTGGGTCCTTTATTTTTTCTGTCAGTGTTTTAGAAATATTCAAAGTTGGATAGCTTTTCCAAGCTTCTTGCGATTAAATTTTTCAACCCATCATAATGAATTTTTTTGATGTTCTGGATTTTCTTGGCTTCTAAATTTCGTTGTGGATGCATTGTGAAGGGAACAGGAAGGAAGGAACGTGTTTATTTACATGTATTGGTACTCTAGTCCTCGTAAATGAGTTTGGGCTGAATTTTTTTGATGTTGTAATTTAAGGGATCGGAGTGGAAAGAAAAATTTGAAAATCTTCAGGTTGAGATCCACCAATGCTACAAAGTACAATCTCGACTTTCGGAACAACTTGCGATTGAAGTGGCTGATACTAGAGCTTCAAAAGCTTTGCTGCAAGAGAAAGAATCCATGATATCTGAATTGCAAAATGAGGTTAATCAGTCAAGGTTTCGATTTCTCATTCGTACTCCATTTTCTTTCTTGTTTCTGGCCGTAAAAGTATCATAAGTATGAGTTGTGAATGCCCCCGGGACAAAAAATTATTCAAATTTACTTGTAATTTTTTCGAATATCTAAATATTTTCACCCCAAATGTGGCAAATGGTCCTCAAAACTGGCCATCGCCCGAGGCCCCACTGCTACCATCCCTGAGTTGTTATTGAATCTATTTCTCAGCTTTAACTCTTTATTGTTCGCAGGGATGAATGCTCTCATTTAGCTGGTGTGTTAGAAGAGAAGACAAGGGCCTTAGAACTGTTGATATCTGAGCACCAGAATCTTATAGAACAACTCAAAGCAACCAGACTAATAGCTGACAATGCTGAAGCAGAAAATAAGACATTGATCGATCGTTGGCTGGTGGAGAAAAGGAAAGATGCTGAACCCATGAATAAGGTATTACAGTGTCATTTTCAAGCTTAGATTTATTGTCTTTTGTACTTTATTGAATGGAGTATGATTAACCGCCGACACAAAGAGTGCCATTGGGTTTTATTCAAGGTTGTAAATGGCGGGAGGCGGTGGCGGGTCGGTCACTACCGCCTCGGCCGCCTCGGCGGTGCCCAGACGGTGCCTAGGTGGTTGAGTTTTTTTAAGTAATTTTTTTATAGATAATCATGCAATATAATCATTTTTATATAAAATGTGCAATTAAATAATGTTTCATGACAAAATATAATATCATCTAGATAATGTGCAATTAATAAAGATTCATCATCATATTAATGTTATTGTGCTAACAAAATAATATAATTATTTTTACAAAACAACAAAGTTTAAATTTCAAAGTTTCAATCAATTATCCATCATTAGAACAAGTAGTAGACTAAACATAACTAATCTTTCAAATCATCTACATATGCACCATCTACTACATCCATAACCCTCTCATTATTCTGACTACTGGAGGCAGTAGGCGGCGGCGGGGCGGATTGTGTGTGGTGGTTGAGAGTTAAGAGTTGAGAATGAAAACCAAAAATAAAATAAAGAAATTGAGATGTATTAGGGTTTTAATATTTAAAATTAGTTGACTTTGACTAGATTTTTAAAATTGTTGACTATGTTTTTAAAATTGTTAACAACCTAAAAATCTTGACTGCCTCGCTCGCCGCCTCGCCTGCCTCGACCCGCCTGCTCGCCGCCTCGACCCGCCTCTCCAACGCCGTCTAGCTTGGGCCGCCTAAAACACCTGCCTCATGCATAGGCGGTGCGGTCGAGGACCGCCTACCGCCTAGGCATGTGCCTAGGCGGCCGCCTCGACCGCCATTTAGAACACTGGTTTTATTAGATTTAGTGGAAGTTTTACCAGCTTTTCAATTAATGGAAAGATAGCCACGTACACAAAATTCCACTGATATCTTTAAAGTAATTTTAGTAAGTGCGTATTAAATTTATTTGGCTCAGTGAATAGCCTTGATGGAAAATATAAAAAACAGTAAGTAAAGTTCAGGATACAATTAATGATTGAATAAAACTGCACGGATGATCCTTAATGATCAGATTGAACTGGTAAGTTGTGTTTGAGAATGTGCAGATAGACATGGTAAGCGAGTTGAATGCTTGAGAGTTTAATGCTCGTAAATGTTTAAAGTGTCAAAGTGTCGTGAATACCGATGATTTCATTCTTAAATACTTGATATTCCGATGTTAAATTCTAAAAAAGTGGATGTCATACTCTGCTTGTGTGCATAAATCCAACTTTTGCTGGGCTCCTTTCCAACTATAGTACTTGTGCATTTGATATTCTCTGATAAGCACTGGCAAATTTGTGAGAAGTACTGCAAACTTGCGAGATGTATGTTCCAACGACTTCTTTAAAATATCTAGTCCTTTTCACACGTCCAGCCGAGTTTCAGATAAATCAGCTAAATTTCATTTTATCTTGTTTTAGCTGGGTAATACTTCACTGGTGTGTAGCTTAGCTTTTGTAGAACTTTTCAATATTTGCTCATTTGATATTTCAGTTGATATAGTAATCCAGAATGTTGTACAATTATGTCCCCTTATTTACTTAGTCTTTAGCAGCTGGGTTCATCCAGCTAGGTCAATATTTTTGTTGTCATCAAAACTTAGTTTGTTCCAACTACTTGTTTGTTTTGGTAACTATTAAGGTTCATTTTGTTTTGATAACTATTAAGGTTCATTTTTATGCTCTATTGATCATCATACCAGACTTATTTGCTTGTTTCAGTGTTATTTTCCTTCCTACTGATTCTGCCCATTTGCCTGCGTATATTTAATAGCATGCCCTTCTTGTGATCTTATATTAGACGAATCCTATTTATGAAGACATGCTGGATCACGTGAAGGGAAACGATATACAACAAATCGCCCGTCAACAAGTGGATGGTGTTGTCCGTCAAAGTGAAGAAGGTGCTGAGTATTATGTTGAGTCGGTGATTCCCACTACATGCAAGCGAACAATCCCGGCCCACGAAGGAGGTTGCTCCTCGATATTTTTTGAGTATAATTCTGGTATGTTGGTTAGTGGGGGTCAGGACAAAGCCATCAAAATTTGGGATACCAATACAGGGTCGTTAAGTCGTACGCTTTATGGTTGTCTGGGCTCTGTTCTCGATCTTTCGGTCACCCACGATAACAAAGCTGTCATTGCAGCCAGCAGTGCAAATACCTTGTACGTTTGGGATGTAAATTCGGGTCGAGTCCGACATACACTCACTGGCCATGTAGACAAGGTCTGTGCCGTGGATGTGAGCCGAGTGTCAAATCGCAATGTCGTGAGTGCTGCTTATGACCGTACGATAAAAGTTTGGGATCTTCAGAAGGGATACTGTGTCAACACTCTAATATTTCACAGCAATTGCAACACCCTTTGTTTTAGCATAGATGAACAAATTATTTGTTCGGGCCACATGGACGGGAATCTCCGACTATGGGATATTCAGACGGGTAAACTTCTGAGTGAGGTTACTGCCCATGCAAATGCTATCACATCTCTGTCATTGTCTAGAAGTGGAAGTACAATCTTGTCCAGTGGAAGAGACAACTTACACAATTTATTTGATATCCGTACTTTTGAAATATTTGCCACTTTGAGAGCAAACGACAATAGAGTGGCATCTAATTGGAGCAGATCTTGTATCAGTCCTGATGATGGTTATGTAGCTGCTGGATCTGCTGATGGATCAGTACATGTTTGGTCGGTAGAAAATGGGAAAATAGCGAGCACTCTAAAGGAGCATACGTCTCCTGTGTTATGCTGTTCATGGAATAATCTTGGGAAACCTTTGGCTACCTCGGATAAGAATGGTGACATATGCATTTGGACTTGATGGTTTTTCCTGAAAATTCGATGTTCGTCTTTACATGGCGATGGTTGACGAAGACTTCTTAACTGTAAGGTGTGATGCTTCCTGAAGATTATACAATACTTGAGTGTAAATATATATGAATGGTTATTGAGATTGTTCATTTTTTGTCCTTCATTATTATTTTAAAGTTTCTAATGATTATTTTTTGAAATTTCTCCAATGTAGAAACCCACCCTGCTTCATTCATTTTCTGCGAACTATCATTTTTACATTTATATATGTTATTTTGTTTAAAAAAAAATATAATAATGTTGTGATAAAAGTAAAAATTTATGGTAAAAAGTAAAATCTCAAACTCTCAAAATTTATCAAACTACACACTTTATAATATTTTTCTCTCTACTCAATTGTAATTTTCTTTACAAATGAGAGATCTATTTATAGAGTTTCATTACACATAATCCAAAAAATAAAATACATAATTACCTACATCATCACACACAAATTTCTAATTTTACAACTCTTATTTTCAACATTCAAATATTCAACTATTACTTTTCAATATTCAAATCATTTATTTTCAACACTCCCCCTTGTGATGATGATCATGATACGATGATGTCTTCATTACGTGTTTTGTACTGCCTCGTTAAAAACCTTACTTGGAAAAACCCATTGGGATAAAAACCATAGTAAGGGAAAAAGAGTGCAGTCACGTAACTCCCCCTGATGTTGACATGAACAATTCTTCACAAATTTCGTAGATTGCGCATCCCAATATTATATATGTGCTTTCTGAATATTGACGTAGGAAGTGCCTTTGTGAAGAGATCTGATGAGTTTTCACTTGATTGAATGTAACAAACATCAATACATTTATTCTTCTCAAGCTCCTTGGTGAATGCGAAGAACTTAGGAGGAATATGTTTAGTTATGTCGCTTTTTATGTATCCTTCTTTCATTTGAGCAACACATGCAGCATTATCTTCATATAGTATCACAGGCTTCTCATCGAATGATAATCTGCATGACATTTGGATATGTTGGGTCATTGATTTTAACCACACACATTCACGACTTGCTTCATGTAGTGCAATAATCTCGGCATGATTTGATGAAGTTGTTACGAGCGTTTGTTTCTGTGAACGCCAAGATATTGCAGTGCCTCCACGAGTAAATACATATCTAGTTTGGGAACGTGCCTTGTATGGATCAGATAAGTATCCAACATCAGCTTAACCAATTATACTTGGATTAGCATATTTTGAATACAAAAGTCCCAAGTCTGTCGTTCCTCGTAGATAACGGAATATATGTTTAATTCCGTTCCAGTGTCTCTTTGTTGGATATGTGCTAAATCTTGCCAACAGATTCACGGCAAAAGATATATCAGGCCTTGTACAATTTGTAAGGTACATAAGGGCACCAATGGCACTTAGATATGGTATTTCTGGACCAAGAATATCTTCATCATCTTCACATGGACGGAATGAATCCTTTTTTATGTTTAATGATCTAACAACCATTGGAGTACTTAAAGGATTTCCTTTATCCATATTAAAACGTTTAAGGATCTTTTCTGTATAATTTGTCTGGTAAACAAACATTCCACATTCTTTTTGTTCAATTTGTAAACCCAGACAATACTTGGTTTTTCCAAGATCCTTCATTTCAAATTCTTCCTTCAAGTATGACACAACTTCTTGAATTTCCTTATTCGTTCCAATGATGTTTAAATCATCAATATATACAGCAATAATTACGCATCCGGATGTTGTTTTCTTAATGAAAACACAAGGGCATATTGAATTATTTACATATCCCTTTTTCATCAAGTGATCACTTAGTCGATTATACCACATTCGACCTGATTGCTTTAACCTATATAATGATCTTTGTAATTTCACAGAATAACATTCCCTGGGTTTTGAACTTTGTGCTTCAGGCATCTTAAATCCTTCAGGGATTTTCATATATACATTACTATCAAGTGGTCCATATAAGTAAGCTGTAACAACATCCATAAGACGCATTTCTAAATTTTCAGATACCGCCAAGCTAATCAAATACCGAAACATAATTGCATCCATCACAGGAGAATACGTTTCTTCATAATCAATTCCAGGCCTTTGAGAAAAATCTTGTGCAACAAGTCGAGCTTTATATCTTACTATTTCATTTTTCTCATTTCGCTTTCGAATAAAAACCCATTTGTATCCAACAGGTTTTACACCTTCAGGTATAAGAACTATATGTCCAAAAACATTACGTTTATTTAGCGAATCTAATTCAACCTGGATGGCATCTTTCCATTTTATCCAATCCTGCCGATTTTTACATTCACCAAAAGATTTTGGTTCATGATCTTCGTTATCATTTATGATGTCGATTGCCACATTATAAGAAAATATATCATCAATTTCATCTATATCTTTTCGGTTCCATATTTTTCCAGTATTAATGTAATTGATAGAGATTTCATGATTCTCGTCAGTTTGTGGTTCTGACAAAACATTTTCATCATCATGTGTTTCTTCAGGAACACCATTCTCTATTTTGTGATCATCATGTGTTTCTTCAGAAACATCATTCTTTATTTTGTGATCATCGTGTTTCTCTATGAATTTTCTTTTTCGAGGATTTTTATCCTTGGAACCGACTGGCCTTCCACGCTTCAGGCGTTTAATGACATCATGAGTATCTTCCATTTGTTTTCTTTGGAATTTCAATTCGAGCAGGGGCATTTGCAGCATGTATATATGATTTAGTTACCCCTTTTATGTCTGCAAATGCATCTGGTATTTGATTTGCTATTCTTTGCAAGTGTACAATTTGTTGTACATCTTTTTCACATTGTTTTGTTCTTGGATCCAGATGTAACAATGATGATACATACCATGTAATTTCATTTTCGGTATGTTTCTGTTCTCCCCCTAACATTGGGAAGATTTCCTCATTAAAATGACAATCAGCAAATCGTGCTGTGAACACGTCGCCTGCCTGAGGCTCAAGATATCGAATGATTGATGGACTATCATAACCGATATAAATTCCAACCTTTCTTTGAGGTCCCATTTTCTTTCGTTGTGGTGGTGCAATAGGCACATACACCATACATCCAAAAATTCTCAGATAAGAAATGTTTGGTTCTTTACCAAATGTAAGCTGTAATGGGGAGTATTTATGATATGCACTTGGTCTGATGCGAATTAATGAAGCAGCATGTAAATTACATGTCCTCATATAGAAATACGGAGCTTTGTTTTCATAATCATTGGTCTAGCAATCATTTGCAGACGTTTAATCAATGATTCAGCCAATCCATTCTGTGTATGTATATGAGCAACAGGATGCTCAACAATGATTCCCATAGACATACAATAATCATTGAAAGTCTGGGAAGTAAATTCACCAGCATTATCAAGTCTAATTTTCTTGATTATATAATCGAGAAACTGATTCCTCAATATTATTATTTGAGCAAGTATTCTTGCAAATGCAACATTTCGAGTTGACAATAAACATACATGTGACCATCTGCTGGAGGCATCAATCAATACTATAAAGTATCTGAATGGTCCACATGGTGGATGAATTGATCCACAAATATCACCCTGAATACGTTCAAGAAACATTGGTGATTCAGTTTGGATTTTGACTGGTGATGGTCTTATAATAAGTTTTCCAAGAGAACATGCTTTATATTGAAACTTATTATTCTGAAAGATCTTCTGGTCTTTAAGTGGATTACCATGTGTATTTTCTATAATTCTTCGCATCATTGTTGAACCAGGATGTCCCAATCGATCATGCCAATTGGTTAATATCGAAGAATTATCAACTACCATGTTTAATTCAATGGGACTTATATGTGTATAATGCAATCTAGTAGGGAGCATTGGTAGTTTTTCAATCACATATTTCTTTCCTGATTTATATGTGATAAGACACATATATTTCTCATTCCCTTCATTCAATGTTTGAGTATCATACCCATGGGAATATATATCATTAAAACTCAACAAATTTCTTTTCGATTGTGGTGAATATAAAGCATCATTGATAAAAAAATTTGTACCATTAGGTAACAAAAATTGTGCTTTACCACATCCTTTAATCAAGTCTACAGGACCTGATATTGTATTCACCGTTGTTTTTGTTGGTTTTAGTTCCAAGAAATATCTTTTATCTCGGAGGATAGTGTGCGTTGTACCACTATCGGATATGCAAACTTCAGCTTTGCTCATAGCATTTTCCATATTTGAACTTCAAAAAAATATGCAATGAAATAAATTACTGGCAATATATATTTAAATATAACACATATCATAATTATACAATAAAACATTATTCTATGAATACATGAAAAATAAATTATTGTACATTTATATTCTACCATTATATTGTTCATTTTCAGAGAAATCGTTGAGAAAATCTGCAGCATCAATATTGTTCGTTTCTATCCCACCAACATATTGATCATTTCCAGAGAAATCATTCATAAAATCACCAGCATTAAAATGAGTTGAATCACTCAAACGGTCACTGCGTTCAGTGAAGTTGGTCTCCTTTTCTTTCCCCTTTAATGATTCTTTATAAAGTTTACAAAGGTGCTCAGGGGCTCGACAAACTTTGGACCAATGTCCTGGAGTACCACATCTGTAACAAGAACTTTCATATCTTTTTGAGTGATTCTCATTAACACTTGTATCCTCATGATGCTTTTTCAGTGGATGGTTTGGGACGCTCTTTTGAGATGAGTTATAAAAATAACTATCTCTATTATTTTCAAAACCACGGCCGCGTTCACGACCACGACCAATTCCACGTCCACGTCCACGACCTCGACCTCGACCAAAACCTTGTCTTTGAAATTGATTTTGGTTTCCAGGTTTAAATTCATTTTTACTTACAGCATTTACTTCTGGAAATGCTGTTGATCAAGTGGGTCGGGACTGATGATTTCTCATTAATAGCTCGTTGTTTTTTTCCGCCACAAGAAGACAGGCGATGAGTTCAGAATATCTCGCGAATCCACGTACTCTATATTGTTGCTGTAGAGTAATATTTGATGCATGAAACGTGGAAAATGTTTTTTCAAGCATCTCAGATTCTGTGACCTCATGTCCACAAAATTTTAATTGCGAGATTATTCTATACATCGCCGAATTGTAATCACTAACTTTTTTAAAGTCTTGGAATCTCAATGTATTCCATTCATCCCGGGCGGTCGGAAGTATATCTTCTCTTATATGTTCGAATCTTTCTTTTAATTCCATCCACAAAGTCATGAGATTTTTTTCAGTCAGATATTCACATTTCAATCCATCGTCGAGATGTCGACGCAAAAATATCATGGCTCTTGCCTTTTCTTGTGACGTGCATATGCCATTTTCTTTAATGGTCTCGCTTAGACCCAATGACTCAAGATGCATTTCTACATCTAGAGTCCATGACATATAATTCTTTCCCGTGATGTTGAGCGCAACAAATTCGAGCTTTGTTAAATTTGACATGGTGGTACTAAAAAAATTACGATGCATTTTATTAGTTAATAAATATTGCAATACAAAGTAACGGATAAACAACAAGTACAAGTATTTGTAAAAATAAAGAAAATGTACGAGGAGGATATTCTCCAATAAATACAAGACTCGTGAGTATGATAACCAAAATAATTAAAAATATCCTTGAGAAAGCCATCTTTTTTTTTCTTCGAAAAATTTGATGATGAATAATTTTTAGAGAAGAAGAGAAAGTTGGAGTGATTGAATGTGTTTGTGAGATCATATTTATAGGGCAAAAATTAGCCCGTTTTTTTTTACTATTTATGATCGTTGGTGTACAAAAAAATAAAGGTATGTATTTGTATAATTTTATGGTAATAATATGATATATATAATATTAGACATGTTTAAATAATTATGTATATCATATCATAATATTATAATGAGTGTCATAATTTATTTTGTTTAAAAACCTTATAGGCTTTTATACTTGTCGTATCCCTTACCGGGAGTGTGGGATGTCGTCTTAACATCTTCCCAGGATTTATAACAAGTTTATGAAAAATGTATTTTTATTATTTCTAATAATAACATTATATTGTATATTAAATAAATACACAATAAATAAATAACAGTAAAATAAATATTATTACTTTTGTTACATTTTTCTTCTGTTTGGAGCTTGGAAAAGTATGTAGGACTTTTAGAGCTTCGTGCTAATAACGTGTTGTGAAAAATTAAAAATTTATGGTAAAAAGTAAAAATCTCAAACTCTCAAAATTTACCAAACTACACACTTTATAATATTTTTCTCTCTACTCAATTGTGATTTTTTTCACAAATGAGAGATCTATTTATAGAGTTTCATTACACATAATCCAAAAAATAAAATACATCTGTAGACAATTAAATTGTTGTCTATGAAATTATGGCAAGTACAAAGTAATATTAAATATAAAAAAAATCTATTTATTGAGATATTAGATTCCTACAAAAAAATAAATAGTTAATTGATATTTTAATATATTTTGTGTGAGCAAATCAAGATTTTAAATCAAGATTGCAATCTTGTGCTAAAAAGAGAAGAAAATACTAACATTTTAGTATTAAAATCCAATATTGCATAAGATGGAAAAGAATACTAATATTTTTAGTATTTGAAATCAAATACTATGGTTAATAGAAATAAATCATCAAATCAATCATGAGGGGCCAATCAAATCACGACACCTCATCAAATGAAAATGGAAAGAATTTGCATCCTTCGGCTATAAATAGAGGAGCGGAGGGGCAAGGAAAACACAACACAGAAGGAAAAGAAGTAGAGAAGAATTCAAGGCATAAATCCTCTCAACTCAAGCTCTTCAAACTCAAGAAGATCAACGAAGTTCAAGGCGTGATTCAAGGCGTTCGTCGTGTTCTTCCTCAAATTCATTCAAATTCAAAAAAATCTTGTTCTTCATCAAATTGAAGATAAACAAATTCAAAGCACGATTCACGGCGTTCATCACGTTCTTCTCAAATTTTGAAGGTTAATTCGATATCAAGGTTTTGACCCATTGAATTAACGTTATTGAAGAATCAAATCACCTTCTACAAAAATCAAATACTCAAGAAATTCAAATTCTACAAGAGATCGTCATTGAAGAGAATAATCAAGGGATCATTTAGAGATTGCATCCACAAAATTTTATTTAATTTCAAAAATTCGAATTGTATCGTTATTTCTTTTGCGATTTTGCGAAATAAAGAAATTTGCGTTACAAATTTCTGGCACGCCCAGTGGGACCTCTCTACCCTTCATCTCTTCTCTTCAACCAAAAAAGACAACATGTCGGTCGATGATAAAATCTCAAACACGAGTGTTTCTTATACAAAATCAGTAGGAAGCCTCGGAGTCGTCACACGGAATATGTCCAAAAGGATGCAAGTATCATCTGGAGTAGCTCACTTCAATGAAACCACTCAAATGGATGAAGGTGAATATTCATCATCCATTCCTCGATCATCATCAAGCTACTTGTACACCTCAAATATGGCACCCGCAATGGTGACGAGCGCCACAACCTTGGAAGATCAAGTAGCGAATCTGACGAAAGCCATAGAAGGACTCGTCAGACATGTTCAAGAACAAGACTCTCAAATTACAAAATTGATGGACAAGATAGATAATGCCGACGCAAGCCACATGAAAGGAAAACATCATGAAACTAACGATGACATTGAATCGTCATCAGAAGAAAGAGAAAAGGTTCCAACAAATAAATTTCATGTCTCATCCGATGGAACAATCCCCATTGACCAGCTAAAAGAGTTCATTATGGGGACTATCAAGGACAAAATTGATGGATGCTCAAAGTCTTCTCTAGCTTATGCCAAGGCATATTCGCAAAGGATTGATAATCTAAGAATGCCGATGGGCTATCAACCTCCAAAATTTCAGCAATTTGACGGTAAAGGGAACCCGAAGCAACATGTAGCTCACTTTATTGAAACCTGTAATAACGCTGGCACGTATGGAGACCATCTGGTAAAGCAATTTGTTCGTTCACTAAAGGGAAACGCATTTGATTGATACACTGACTTGGAGCCATACTCGATCGATAGTTGGAACCAATTAGAACAAGAATTTCTCAATCGTTTCTACAGCACCCGACGAGTGGTCAGTATGGTTGAGCTAACGAACTCACGACAATGGAAAGAAGAACCTGTCATTGACTATATCAATCGTTGGAGAAACTTGAGCCTTAACTGCAAAGACCGATTATCTGAATCCTCTGCCATTGAAATGTGTATTCAAGGCATGCACTGGGGACTTCGATATATTCTTCAAGGAATCCAGCCAAAGACATTTGAAGAATTGGCTACAAGAGCCAATGATATGGAGCTAAGCATGGCTGCAAGTGGGACAGATGGGCCTCCGACTCAAGAACATCATAAAACTAAAGAAAAAGAACGTTCTAAGGAAGGAACCAAGTCTTTCGCTAGGACCCCGATCAAAGAATCTATGCCAATCAATGCAACCCCGATCAAGGTAAAAGGAAGCACAAGTGACAAGAACAACCCAAAGAAAGAAACCTCGCAAGAAATTGAACGGAAAAGATTGACTTTAAAAGAAATGCAAGCAAAGCAATATCCTTTTCTTGATTCTGATGTTTCTGGAATATTCGATGATTTGGTTAAAGCAAACTTGATCGACTTGCCAGAAATGAAGCGTCCTGAAGAAGCTGAGCGAGTGCATGACCCAAAATACTGCAAATACCACCGATTGATCGGACACCCTATTCATGATTGCTTTATATTCAAGGATAAAGTCATGCAGTTGGCTCGCCAGGGGAAAATCACACTTGAGGAAGATAATGCAACCGTGAATAGGGTCGAAGTCCAATGGAATGGTGATGAAGTGCATAACCATGATGACGTGTCTTGCTACATGACAAATTTACAAGGAAGTTCCTTCGATGAAGTTTTTCAGTCTGAAACAGAAAAATACTGTGTGACAACCTTGGCATTTACCGACGAAGATCTACCATTCGGTTCTGGATTTCACAATCGGCCACAATTCATCACAGGCTATAGTCGTGAGCAAAAGGTGAATAGAATATTGATTGATGGAGGGTCAGCAGTCAACATTATGCCCTTGCGCACAATGAAAGAATTGAACATTCCCATGGAGGAACTTGCAAACAGCCGTCTTATGATCCAAGGATTCAATCAAGGGGGGCAAAGGGCTCTTGGGGCTATAAGACTAGAATTAGTGATGGACAATATGACCTCAAGTGCATTATTTCATGTCATAGATGCCAAAACGTCTTACAACATGTTGCTTGGTAGACCATGGCTTCATGAAAATGGGGTTGTTCCATCTACATGGCATCAATGTTTTAAATACTCCCGAGACGGAGTGGTGAAGAAGGTTCTTGGAGATGAGAGACCATTTACTAAAGCTGAATCACATTTTGCTAATGCCAAATATTACTTTGAACATAAAAAGACAAGAATCGAAGAAGATGTACCAAATCAAGAACCCAAAAAGCAGGACGATGAAACCTCGGCGGTCCCTAAAGGCCAGTCGAGAGGCGAGTTACCCCTCCAAAAGACGGATCCCTTAATACTCCCCCTTACAAAGCTTGACGGATTCGTTCGCCCAACTCAAGGTATCGAAGTAGAACATGGGGACTGCTCAGACCTACAAAGCATTAAGGGTTTTGATCCAAAAGCTTACAAACTTTTCGTTAAGGCTGGCTATGATCCAAGGGAGAATCTTGCATTAGGTAAACTTCCCTCGGTAGTTTCTGACAAACAGGGGCATGGAATGACTACTACTCCGAAGATGCCGAAAGAAAATGGATATCTCGTTCAAAAAACTCGAGCAAGCCTTGGGTTCGTCCCACCAAGCCCTGTCCGCATCGCCATCAAAAGAGTCAGTATCAACTATACTGCCGAAGAAGGATTCTCTTCAACGAATAATGCCTGTTACGAAAAACAACGAGTGTCTGTCTTCGATAGGCTAGGCCGATGTAAAAAGTGGAAAGGTAGGAACAACAATCGTAAAGAGTTAAACACATCTAATCATCTGAGGGAAGCAAATAAACAACAAGAGCCAGGAAGATTGCGGAGTCTGATTCCATCCCGTATGAAGCGACGCACCACCTTGATCATATCATGCGATAAATTTCTGAAGGCTAAGATAAAGACCGTGGTTTACACACGAGTCCAAGAAAACGAAGATGATATAGAGAATGTATCTTCATGTACTAACGTGAATTGCCACATTCCCCATGACATCTTCCAAAAGATCGAAGTTCAACCACTCAAACATACCCTCAGAATAATGCCCGATATCGCACAAATCAACGATGTGGAAAATGTGATGAAGAAATGTGAAAACCTTATGAATATCGAGCACTTATACGAAGACTTGGCAACAACATGCCACATCACCTCAAAGGAAGAAGAGGCTCCGTTGGAGGAAGATGCTGAAACCGCCTCTCCTGAACTCGAAAGTGGAGTTAAAGCCACAACAGACGAGCTAAAAGAAATTAACTTGGGTAGTCCGGATAACCCTCGACCAATCTACCTCAGCGCCTTGTTGTCCATTGATGAAGAAGAAGCATATGTCGAGCTGCTGCACGAATATAAGGACATATTTGCATGGTCTTATAAAGAAATGTCCGGATTGGATCCGAAGGTGGCGGTCCATCATTTGGCTGTCAAAAGAGGAACTCGACCTATCAAACAGGCACAACGAAGGTTTCGTCCTGAGTTAATTCCACTTATTGAAAATGAGGTCAACAAGCTCATTGAAGTCGGATTCATCCGTGAAGTCAAATATCCCACATGGATATCTAGCATAGTCCCTGTAAGGAAAAAGAACGGGCAACTCCGAATTTGTGTTGACTTTAGAGATCTCAATGAAGCGTGCCCTAAAGATGACTTCCCATTGCCCATAACCGAACTCATGATTGACACTACCATAGGTCACGAAGCACTGTCTTTCATGGACAGATCATCTGGATACAATCAAATTCGCATGGCGCCGGAAGATGAAGAGCTAACTGCATTTCGTACTCCGAAAGGTATATATTGGATTAAAGAATGCCGGTGCTACTTATCAAAGAGCAATGCAAAGGATTTTTGATGACATGCTCCACAAAAGTGTTGAATTTTATGTTGATGATGTGGTTGTCAAGTCAAAAAAGAAGAAGAGACATCTTGAAAACTTAAAGGAAATTTTTGAGCGTCTGAGAAAGTACCAACTTAAGATGAACCCACTAAAATGTGCATTCGGTGTCACATCTGGAAAATTCCTAGGATTTATTGTTCGACATCGAGGGATCGAAATTGAGCAAGCCAAAATTGATGCGATCTTAAAAATGCCTGAACCTCGAAACATCCACGAGCTAAAAAGCTTGCAAGGGAAATTAGCGTATATCCGGAGGTTCATATCAAATCTGGCCGGTCGATGTCAACCATTTAGCCACCTCATGAGAAAGGGAGTTCCATTCGAGTGGGACGAATCTTGCAAAAATGCTTTTGAAAACATCAAGTCTTACTTGATGAAGCCTCCCGTGCTGGCCGCTCCAATTCCTGGACGTCCATTAACTCTCTATATCACTGCTCAGGAATGTTCTGTTGGAGCCTTATTGGCCCAAGATAATGACGACGGGAAGGAAGGTGCATTATATTATTTGAGTAGAATGATGACGTCAAATGAATTGAACTACTCGCCGATAGAGAAGTTATGCTTAGCCCTTATATTCGTCATTCAAAAGCTAAAACACTACTTTCAAGCCCACATTGTTCGTCTTGTTTCAAAAGCAAACCCGTTAAAATACGTTATGTCAAGACCAGTTCTTTCTGACAGGCTCGCAAGGTGGTATCTTCAACTACAGCAATTCGAAATTATATACATTCCTCAGAAGGCTGTGAATGGGCAAGCCTTAGCTGACTTCCTAGCAGATCACCCAATCCCTGCCGATTGGGAGTTATCTAATGACTTTCCGGACGAAGACGTTCTTGTGATAGAAGTTGCTCCTCCTTGGAAGATGTACTTTGACGGAGCTGCGCATAAAGAAGGGGCCGGTGCTGGAATTGTATTTGTCACATCTGAAGGGGAGGTGTTGTGGGGACCCGGGCTCTAACTCAATTCTTTTGCGATTTATTGGATCTTTGCTCGAAAATGTGGGTCAAAATTTTGCTTCCAACATTAATTCTAATGTATAATTAAAGCATAATCTGTCTCTACAATAATTAACAACATAGTGTACATACAAATCTGTTTAGTACAAACATACACTAATATTCAAATACCAACTACACACATAAGTAGTACAAGTCTAGTAGGAAAACACTAGAAATATTCCACGCTCGAGATCTCCACGCTATCATCAATCTCTCATCTAGCTCGAGACCCAGATCCTGCCCCACCTGTTGCCATGCACACATACAGACACGACAACAGCCGGATAACTCCGGTGAGAACAAATCCCAGTATAAAACATGTATGCATGCAATGTAATAATCATGTACAAAAGCATAGCATATATATCAAGTAACATGAATTAAAATCTAAACATGTAAAGGAATACAAATCTGTATTCAACATTTAGTTCTTGACTCGATTCATTTCTAATCTAGGGATCCCGATGTGAATAAGACGTCACTAATCTGTCACCTACCCTCCCAATCGGGGTAACGTACGTCTTATTCCTAGACTTTGGTCAAATCTGTATCGAGTGGCTACACGTAGAGATGATCTGCTCCTACGCGTCGATACACCGAACGTCTAGTTTGACAAGTTTGTCAATGATTCCTATCTCAAAGGCTTGAATGTAAATCAATAAACAAGACATTACATAATCAAATGTAATAACAATCTAGTATATGATTTAGGGAAACTCGTATCAAATCTGATCGAGTTGTGCAATCCCATGACCACATGAATTATACCTTTCTTGTCGAATAGTCGGTGTCGTAGTCGGATTATTGCGTTCACAATAGCCAATACAAATCTGAAATGGCATAATCAATGTGCTATATATATCAAAACACAACTCAAACAATCTTGTGCAATTCAATAATCAGTCTCGGTATAAAATCGACGGCATAACGACGTACGTCTTCCATACCGATAACTCAACAACACTAAGCTCAATATCAACAATTCATAATCTCATCAAAACACAATATCATACTGAAATTATTCCATCTCAACTCAATAAATATGCTGGAAAATAGAAACAACGTCATACGGTATCTGAAAATCGATCCGGTAGCAATTCTATCCTCACCATGAGCATAAGAACACATAATCATAATCATATCAACATTTCCCCAACATGTATATTTCGAAACATGCTGAAACATAACAAAACTTACTTCCTTTTGTAGCCAATGATGCAAGGATCAATAATCTCTACTCGGATTCAAAATCGGATGCACAAATCTTTCAAAACCAATGCTCTCATCTACCTTGAAGCTTAAGGATTCTTTGGAGGAGGAGTTCGGTTCTTGTGTCTGAATGAAAGGGGAGAGGAAGACAACACATCAATATGCATGGCCAAAGACAAGTGTTATTATTTTTCTCTTGACACGCACAACCGCGGGTGCGGTATCTCAGCACCGCGGGTACGCTATGCTCTTGGCAGCCCTTTCATTTTCTGAAATTCATTGACCGCGGATGCGGTCCCTGCAAGGCCGCGGGTGCGGTGATGTTACGAATAAAATCTGCCAACATACTATCCATACACCGCGGGTGCGGTGTTTCCTAGCACCGCGGGTGCGGTGTGGCTTCGATCTGCCTTTAAAAATTCTCATTTTGAGGTCATGCATTCTCATATCTTCAAATCTAACATCAATAACCACTGATAATTCTCGAGCCTTACAGGTGTTGCCGTACTCATTTGCTTTGACTCAAAACTGCTCAAATAATGTTGCTGAATATCAAGCTCTAATCCTTGGACTTGAAATGGCGGTCAACATGAAACAACTACGTCTTCAAGTGTATGGAGATTCCCAGCTAGTGGTCAATCAATTACTTGGATTATATGAAGTCAAGAAGCCCGAATTACTCACATATTGCAATTATGCTAAGAAGCTTATGAGATGGCTTGGTGATGTAGAAATCGAGCATGTTCCGAGAAATAATAATAAGCAAGCCGATGTACTTGCCAAACTTGCTTCCACACTTGCCATGCCAAATGATGAGGCTCGTGTACCAATTTGCAAGAGTTGGGTCATACCACCATTATTTTACGATGAAAGCGATGAAGAAATGGAAGATGATAGCTATATTGTCGAAGTGCTCGAGATTGAGAAGGAAGATTGGCGTCAGACATTTGTTGATTACCTGAAGTACGAAAAACTACCAAAAGACCCACGCCAAAGGATAGACATTCGACGACGTGCAGCTCGTTTTATCTACTTCAATGGTACTTTGTATAGACGTTCGTTTGATGGAGTCTTCTTACGTTGTTTAGGAGATAAAGAAGCCACCCAAGCCGTCGAGGAAGTCCATTCCGGAATTTGCGGTGCTCATCAGTCAGGCCCAAAGTTGCATTTTCGGCTCAAAAGAATGGGTTATTACTGGCCAACAATGGTAAGAGACTGCATGGATTATGCACAAAGATGTCAAGCCTGTCAATACCATGCAAATTTCATTCACCAACCACCTGAGCCACTACATCCTACAGTATCCTCTTGGCCGTTTGATGCATGGGGCTTAGACGTAGTAGGGTCCATGACTAAGTCATCTGGAGGACATTCGTATATCTTAGCAGCAACAGACTACTTTTCCAAATGGGCTGAAGCAGTGCCTCTGAAAGAAGTGAAGAAAGAAAACGTAGCCAATTTTATCCGCACCCACATTATCTACCGCTACGGGATTCCTCGATATATGATCACAGATAATGGAAAGCCCTTTTGCAATAGTTTAATTGACAAACTTTGTGAGAAGTTCGGTTTTAAACAAAGAAAGTCTTCCATGTATTATGCTGCTGCTAATGGCTTAGCTGAAGCTTTCAACAAGACATTATGCAATCTGTTGAAAAAGATAACTTCTAAATCAAAAAGGGACTGGCATGAGAGAATTGGAGAGGCTTTATGGGCATACAGGACTACTTATAGAACGCCTACTCAAGCGACGCCTTATGCATTAGTGTATGGTGTGGAAGCTGTCGTCCCCCTTGAACAACAAATTCCGTCACTAAGAATGGCCGTGCAAGAAGGTTTGACAGAAGAAGAGAATGCACGTCTGCGCCTTGAGGAATTGGAAGCTCTCGATGAGAAGAGACTTGAAGCGCAACAAAGACTTGAGTGTTATCAAGCCCGTCTCTCTCGGGCATTTAACAAGAAAGTACGATCACGCTCATTCCAAGTTGGTGATTTGGTGCTCGCAGTAAGAAGACCTATCATCATTACCCATCGAACTGGGAACAAATTCACATCTAAATGGGATGGTCCATATGTTGTCAAAGAAGTATATACCAATGGTGCATACAAACTAGTGGCTGAAGATGGTTTAAGAATCGGCCCCATAAACGGGAAATTCTTGAAGCGTTACTATGCTTAAAAAAAAAATCGAAAAAAAAATTAAAAAAAAAATTCAGAAAAAAAAAATTCAAAAAGAAAAAAAAAACTCCTGGCCCGCATGAGTATAAACTGTGCACGACACCTCCCAAAATAAATTATCAAATTTTTGAACTACGTTATGACTTGATCCCTCTGTTGGGTACGTAGGCAACTTAGATATTTTCTAAGTGCAGTCTCATTAATTTGTTGTTTTCTTTTCACATGCAATAAAAAATTTATTTAATATATTCATTGAAAAGTAAGCACGGTAAAAAAAAATCGGCAACAAATAAATTTCTAAGTGTTTTAAGAATAATGTTCATCACATAAAGCAGCAAGGGAATAAAATATCATAATCAAATACTAAACAAAAAGGTTGAACTTCTTCAAATCTTCTTTGGCAGCTTCGAGACGGGTCTTCGACGCGTTCAGATTCTCAATAGCTTCGTCATCCAATGGGGAGATATCTCCAATCCCGATGATCTATGCTTCAATTGTATGAACCTCTGCTTGAGCACCGAAAAACAATCGCTGTTGTCTCTTCAAGGAAGAAGATAAGAGTTTCTTTCGCTTCTTTAAATCACCAAGTTCCTTAACAGTGCTCTCCAAATCCTCCTGAGTGGATTTGACTTGGCTTGCTTCTTTGATCTCTTTTGTCTTGGCTTTATCAAGACGATCTTTTGCTTCACTTAATTGTTGTGCAAGAGCCTCCTTAGCAGTCTCTTCGGAAGATCTCGAACAAGCTTCACCAAAAGCAGCAGCTTTGTCAAAAAGAGATCCCGACAACTCTTCCAAACCAGAAAAATCAAAACCGTTGAGGCTCTTCATTGTACCAAGCACCAAGAACACATCGTCTTTGAGAGAAGAAATGCAATCAACCAATGTGTTTGTTATCTTCTCACGAAGGTCCATCCACAATCTCTGAAGGAAGTCCTTTTGATGATCAAATAAAAATTTTCCTCCGTCGAACACAGCAAGTGCAACAGGTTTAGGAACGACGCTGGGCATTGTTGAAATAGAACTCTTCCTGGATATTGTGTCACCAGCTGAAAGGATTGCAAGTGATTTTTGACTATCTTGCGAACCTCGAATATCATCGTTCAACAATTTGTGCTCCAACTAAAAGAAAAAATGCAGAGTTAGAAAATATTTTTATGAAGATTATTATGCTAAAATAAGATAAGGAATGGATCGCACCTCTCCCACAAAGCTTCCCGTGTGCTGCTCGTCCCTAGTTGCACAGTCGATATCAATGATTTTTTGATTTGAGGGGTCAGAGTCCTTTTTGGTTCTTTTCCAATGGCAGTCTGCATTGCTACTCTCACTGTCTTCAAGATTCTTTCTCTTGTTAGATGTAGGAAGCTCAATGGCACGAACATTGTGTTCTTTAAGGAAAGTATTTGAGGGCATATGTAGAGGATCCTCCCCAAGAAAGTCATCTCCATTATCACACACTTTGCCTTCTTGCGAGTTTTCATATGAGACAGTGAGAGACATGATATTTTCTTCCAAGTAATTTCCATGGACTGCAGCCCACCATTTCTTGTACTCATCAGAGCAAAACTTCTTCGCATTTGGGGGTATAGAAGGAAAGCGCACCTTAGACATGGAGTTGGATAAAACACACAAACGCTAATAAAGAAGTCCATCCTCCAAAGAAGCTCTGCGAATATCTCGAGTAAGAACCCCGGGTATGGTTTGGTAGAATCCGAACTGACGACTGAAGCGGTGAGGACTATAAGGCTCAATGATAAAATGACCTCCTTGACGCAAAGACAGATAACTGGAACGGATGGCAATAAAATAATTTTGCTCGAATTCCTCCGCGTTTCCATTATCGAGATACAAAAAGTCTTTGTTTCTAGTGATCATGGTGCATGTCCAAGAAACAAAATCTCCTTTGTGAATTTTCTTGCGAGCTTCACTCGGATCATAGTATTTTGCACCCCTTCTCCGGAAAAGCTCGCCATTTTGGGGCTGCGCACTCCTTGCCAAACTTGAAAATGTGTCTTAAAGTAACGTGCAAGCCAGCCATAGATAAAGTGGACGGGAAAAGTCGAAGAAACCTGGGATGGCTTTGAAGAACCAACAATTTTATTGAGACCTCTGTAGATGCTCGTCAATGTCGGAACAGCGAGGCCCACTTTACGACCATTGGCCATAATGCTTGCTATTTTAAAGGTACTCGGACAGATTGTGTTAGCATCATCAAAGGGAAGGATGAATACACATAACCAACAAGATAAATATGCTGCCAAGTATGTCTCATCTATTGAGTTATCTTTGATACCAAGCTTCGAAAATATAGCCTTCTCTGCGATGGACCAGCTTTCATGCACATTGAGGTCACCAAGGGGGTTATGCGTAGACTTAGGGCGCACTGTCTTTTTATCTTTCCGTGGAGGTGGAGAATGATACCTTAAAGATTTTTTGAACCAAAATCTAACCCATTGGTCGATGGTCACATGGGGATGTGGTTCGCCTTCCGAACTCCCGCGAAGTAGGTGGTAAGCATGAAACAAGTAGTTGCAAGAACGAGGAAAAAATCTACTGCCCGCTTCATCAACACCGGTAAGCTCCTTGGCACTAGGAACAACTTCGTCATATAAATGCCCGGTGATAGGGAGACCCGATAAAGAATGTAAATCCCACAAAGATATAGAAAGCTCCCCAAGTGAAGTCAACAGGGTATTGTTTGCTGGACACCATGCCTCGCAAAACGCCTTCATGATATTTGTGTTTCGATCATACGTGAACAATGAAGCATACACTGGATCATATATTTGCGCCGCTCGAAGCTTCTGATCACACCGACTAAGAATGTCTTCGGTCCACTCCCAATAGCCTTTAATATAATGAAACTCGCCAGTGAATCGAAGTGTATCATCCCACGTCGCCTTGCCTTCAATGATCCGACGGCCCAATGACGATAAATGAATATGCTCTTTTGGTTGTTGATGGTGAGTTGCTCGTAAAGTCCAAACTTTAGAAGTTTTGTTGAAGGGAGTCTCGATCGACCACTCATCGGTGTAAAATGGGTTTGTCAACCGTGGCCATGGCTTTGCATAACGACCAGCTACGGGCTCATCAATGGCCAAAATAGTGCCCTTTTCTTCGGATTGACTCTCGTCGTCTAGTATCACCAAGCGTTGAATGCCGGAAGAAGATGATATATCTTTGAAGAAGACCATTGTGCTGCATAATACAAGAAGAAAAAGCATAAAAAAAAAATAAAATTCAAATACTGTCAAGGAAATATGTTCGGAAACAAGAAGCTAAGAAGAATGCTAATTCATGCGACGTATTTCTTACGGCATGCAACATTTTTTTTTCAACAAAAAAAAAAGAAGAAGAATCCGAGTAAAGAGTTGTTAATTACAATCTTCACCAACCTTTGATTTGAGATGTGAAAGAAATAAGTGCCTATACAGCAACTACGAAAGCACGACTAAAGATTTCTCCAACTTTTCCAAATCTTCTGGATATTTACGTAAATAAAGCTACGTTAGTCAAGCTACGACTAAAGGTTAACGCAAGGCAACTTTTCGGAATGAAGACGACATGCAAATAAAAAATAATAATCAACGTGCCATTCAAAAAATATTCATGGTGTACGTGTCAAAAGGCATAAAAACAAAAGCATGTGGCAAACAAAAACAAAAATATTCATGAGACCAAGTAAGCTTCCACCACCATGGTGTACGTGTCAAGTGTGGAGTGAAACCAATTCACATCTTATTTAATATTTTAACACTGCACTTTGATTAAAACTCATGGCTTGAAAACTAGAGGAAATATCCATGCTATTCGTGAAAGGAAACGGCAGTGGCAAGAAAAACAAAATCGAAGGCATAAAACAAAAAAAAGGGGGTGAGAAAGTATACGTACCTGTGCTTTGATCGAGAGAGGGAGATTTATGTATTGGTGCTTCTATATTTTATAGTTGAAGATGGTGTTGCAAATAAAGAAAAAATAAAATAAAATTTCCCATCGGTCACATGTTTGAGTAAGGAAAAAAAAATCTATGTGACTAATATTATGGGAAAAGTTGCAAATTTGGGAATAAGAATTTGTATGAAGAAGGATGCAATTTGTTTCCTAATAGAAAAAGAAGAAAGGGAGAAGAAAATAGCACAAGTCAAAAAAAGAAAGGAGGAAGGAAATCGAGAGAAAAAAAAAAAAAAGGGGGGGGATGGCAAAGAGAAATATGGAAATAAAGTCCAGCAAGAAAAAGTGGTTGGATTTATCTCAAAGGTCCAAATTTATGCCAAAAAAAAAAAAAAAAAATCCAACTCCAACAAAGAAATTATCGTGACTTGTTCACTCAAAAAAAAAAAAATCAATTCGTGAATAAGTCCCGAAGGGGTGATTTGAAGACAATTAAATTTGTTGTCTATGAAATTATGGTAAGTACAAAATAATATTAAATATCAAAAAAATTCTATTTATTGGGATATTAGATTCCTACAAAAAAATAAATAGTTAATTGATATTTAATATATTTTGTGTGAGCAAATCAAGATTTTAAATCAAGATTGCAATCTTGTGCTAAAAAGAGAAAAAAATACTAACATTTTAGTTTTAAAATCCAATCTTGCATAAGATGGAAAAGAATACTAATATTTTTAGTATTTGAAATCAAATACTATGGTTAATGGAAATAAATCATCAAATCAATCATGAGGGGCCAATCAAATCACGACACCTCATCAAATGAAAATGGAAAGAATTTGCATCCTTCGGCTATAAATAGAGGAGCGGAGGGGCAAGGAAAACACAACACAGAAGGAAAAGAAGTAGAGAAGAATTCAAGGCATAAATCCTCTCAACTCAAGCTCTTCAAACTCAAGAAGATCAACGAAGTTCAAGGCGTGATTCAAGGCGTTCGTCGTGTTCTTCCTCAAATTCATCCAAATTCAAAAAAATCTTGTTCTTCATCAAATTGAAGATAAACAAATTCAAAGCACGATTCACTGCGTTCATCACGTTCTTCTCAAATTTTGAAGGTTAATTCGATATCAAGGTTTTGACCCATTGAATTAATGTTATTGAAGAATCAAATCACCTTCTACAAAAATCAAATACTCAAGAAATTCAAATTCTACAAGAGATCGTCATTGAAGAGAATAATCAAGGGATCATTTAGAGATTGCATCCACAAAATTTTATTTAATTTCAAAAATTCGAATTGTATCGTTATTTCTTTTGCGATTTTGCGAAATAAAGAAATTTGCGTTACAACATCATTACCTACATCATCACACACAAATTTCTAATTTTACAACTCTTATTTTCAACATTCAAATATTCAACTATTACTTTTCAATATTCAAATCATTTATTTTCAACAAATAAAAGTTAAATATTATGTTTTGCAATTTTTTGGAAGTTACTTCTCGAATGATATTTATCGCCCACATATTGCTTATTTTTTCAGCTTACGCTTAAAACTACCATTGTTTATACAATAATTTTGTGAGAAAAATATTCAAGATCAGTGTTACAAGGATATGAAATTGTTGGAGCTAAAAATTTAGTTAGGCCGAAAGTTAATTGAGCCCAAAGCCCCAAAAAAGAATAAGATCCCATTTGAAATTCAAACTGGTTTGAATTGATCAGATTATATAAAGATATGAAAAGATAGTAGAAAATAATGGAACATCGTGGAACATGGGAATAATGAGAGGAAATCGCCCAATCATCTGAAAAGAAAAGAAGAGCATTGACCGATTATTCGGTTGGGAAAAATTCTAACAAGCGGATTAGGTCAAGTTATAGTACGAAACGTCCAAGCATCGATCCCATAGATACTATTATTTAATTACTAAGATTGAATTATTCTATTTAATCTAAGCAAATAATAACGATTGATTTGATTATTATTCAAACTAAGTAAATTTTAAACTAATTTATGCTAACTTAACGACTAAGATCAAATTTCAGAGAAGCTTGGACTTGGGGATTTTCAGATTTAAATAAAATGACCGGGAACACACGACGGTAACAAACTATGATTATTATCATGCACTGGAATTATTGAAATACAGATTATTCGAAGTCACGATGCAATTCCCTAAGTTAATTATAAATCTATTTCTAGAATCTATAATTCTATTTTTATTAAATCTATTTCTAGAATCTATAATTCTATTTTTATCTAACAGTCCAATTATTTCTAATTGAATTTAATTAAACAAAAACGCATGTATCAACGATGGAATCACAGCTTTAGCCTAAAATCGCACACTGAAACTGAATACTATTTCTAGTCGGTTTAACCGTGTGTTGATTAATGTTTTGAAGCTAATTCCAATCTATTCCCTTTCGAGTCAAGATCGAACGACAAACATGCAAATAATTGACCAGATCAAAAGCACGAAATTTACGCAAACATTAATCAATAACATAAAACAATTTTATAAATCAAACACTCCAATAAATAAACAAAATCAGTCGTTTGTCCCTATCGTGGTCCCGATCACAAGAGAAACTACTCCATAAATTCAAAACTAAAATCAAATTTAATGTTTGAATTCATGGCTGAAAATAAGAAGATAAAATAACAGAAAAGAGAAAATCTCAGTGATGGTGCGCGGTTCTTGCGTAAGAATTGTGCGTATTCTCCTCTCGTTTCTCCCAAGTCGTCACCGTCTTCAAGAATCTCAAAGCTTGCGCCCCCTTTTCTCAAAGTCGGCTCCTTTTTTTTCAGAAAAATTAACAACCCCTTTTCTTTCTAGGTTTTCCCTTTTTTATTCTCCTCCAAATCACGAGCAAATCTTCGCCAAAATCTCGATCTGATATCAAGGACACCGACCCCGTGCCTGCATCCGGAGAAGGGTCCGTGTAGACTCGGTTAAAACTCTCTTTTAGGAATATTGGACACGCACCCCGTGTCGAGGTCCGTCTCTGGGTCCGTGTAGGCTCTGGATTTTTCTTCTCTCGGATTTAACGGACACGGACCCCGTATACAGGTCCGGCAAGGGGTCCGTGTAGACTCTGTAAGTTGTGTCTCGGAAATTGAATGGCACGGACCTGTCTCCGGGGTCCGTGTCTGGGTCCGTGCTTCTTCGGCTGAATCCTTCTTTCATGGTTGAATGACACGGACCCGTCTCCGAGGTCCGTGTATAGGTCTTTTTTGTCCAATTTTTTTGCTCTCTCCTATTTTTCCGGGTATTTCTGATGTGGCGTTGCGAGGCTTGACTTTTCTTTCATTTCTTTGGCTTTCAACCTCTTTTGGTCAAACCTGCAAATAACCATAATGAGACGAAATAAGCGCAAAACTCGGAATAAAAATGCCAGATAAGCACGAATACGACAAAATAAAATCCCTAAAATGCTATATAATTCGTGCTTATCAACTCCCTCACACTTAACCTTTGTTTGTCCTCGAACAAATCAGATAAAAATAAAGATGTGAAATATCTCAGATTCAGAACTCAAGTACCACAATCAAAACTTTTCAATTTGTCGACTCTTTCACCCCCGATCAAAAGATCACGCTTCGCTTATCACAAGATTCGTTTTCGTCGCAATTTAAGATTCAAACATTTACCCAGTCAGGTTCAACAGAACAAGATGTGTGTAGTGTGCAGGTCAGACTCGTACTCATCTCCAGCTACTTAGTTTCATGATCACTTATTTTCATTTGTTATCGAGACGCCCCATATGCTTGACTTTCATACCCCTCTCTACTAAATGTAGAACGACGATGACTTGGTTAATAAGTCTTTTCAAGCTTATAACGTAAGGCCACGGTTCACAGTTACAATAGAAGTATGGGAATCAAAAGTGAGAGGAAATAAAAATTAATCCCGCAGCACATTCATCTAACTTTCGACTCGTCAACAATTACTGTATTTTCACCATTTACAGATCTCTATCGTATCCTTTCTTTCTCATTGTCCACCAACTTTCACCCACAGATTTTTCGGGTGTTTTCAATACTATACACTTTCCTCTTTTTTTTCCATGAATAAGAATTCATCGACTCCTTAACACATATTTTTTCAATCCATCAGAGTAATTCAAACATTTCAATGTGCACAGGAGGTTTATTTCTCTCACATGTAGGTAGGAGAAGTGTATAGGCTAAGATTCAGGTAGTTGATGTGGGACATTGAATAACTGACGAATGAGGGCTAATTGTGTGTCATTGACACACACCATTCGATTTTTACAGGCTCAAAAAAGGTTACTAGAGATAATAAATGATGTATCGGTTAGGCTTGAAAGGCTCAAACGGTCCAAAGATCGCCTAAATCATCCCTAAGTCAACATCGTTCGTATTTTCGCTTCGAGGGCTAATCAGACGAGTTCTAGGGATCGTTGATCGATTTTATTTATTTATTTTTTATTTTTATTTTTTTAGTTCACAATTCACCAATTTACTATCAATGAGTAAAAGTTTGACCAAGTGCATTGAATGAAAGTTGAAACATAACTGGTTCATGTCTGACCCTCTCCTTGAAACTACGACTCCTCTCATTCAATACTAGGCATGAAACTATTTCCCGGGTGATCCAAAATCTAACAAATTAATCCGATTATTAAGTGAAACAAGAGTTCTTTATCTAAAAATAGTTCCATCCTTTCGTGAAAAGTGTTGTTAAGTGATGTGCAACGATCTGTAACAAAACTGACCGACCCCCACACTTTGAAACTGACACTGCCCTCAGTGTAAAACGATATAATATGAATTAGCAAGAATTTGAAAACAAACACACTTCCCTGGTTAAATGTCGAGTACGTGGTGGAAAGAGGTAGAAATGAACAGATCCTGAAAGAATGACATCGAATACACCAAAACCCGTAAAATGGTATAGACAAAATACGCAAGCACTCCAATAAAGTCCAAATGATAAGAAACATAAAGAGCATGTCTGAAAACATCAATGCCAACATAATGAAATGGTGAAATCCAGAAAAATGAATAAAGTTCTCCACACATCCTAACAAAATAAATCTACTGCTTGTCCTCTGATCCCAGTTCTAAGTTCACGAAGTCATCGAGTGCAGCTCTGTCCTAGGGTGGGGCATAGGCGTCGGGGGACTGTTGCTCGATTCGAGCCAAGCGGTTGCGGATGTCGTCCATGCAATCCAGTAAGGATGAGTAAAATTGACGTCTGACTCGCGAGGTGCGCTGTCTAGGAGGTATACCAGTGTGAGGGCCAGCTCGGACATCCATAGCCGCTTCTTCCTCCACACGATCTTCCCAGGCCCGGTCATCGAGTGTAGGGGGAGGTACTGGGGGATCACGGGGATGAGGACTGATATGTCTGCTCCCTTGATTTCGGTACCAGGCTCCCTGTCTGAAAATGAAATACATCCCCTGCATGGCCTGGGGTGACATCATCTGAGTGGATGTCGGGAGGAAAGAGGCCTCACCCGTGAAATCTACACCATGAGCCGCTATCGAGAAATGATGATCGGGAAAGGGGCGTATGGTGTCTTATTCTTCGTGGGATCCACATGGACGACGGAGCGCATGTGAGAAATGATGATAGACGCCACTGGGATTGCAGGAATCGCCCATAGTCCATTCAGCATTTTATCAATAATGTATAAGTCCATAATCCTGACCTCGTTATTACGGGCCTTCCGCGGGATAATGTTCGCTCCCGTGAAGTAACAAATCAAGCGATCAAGTAGCGGGAGGGATGTCGGGAGGACACTGGAGCGGGAGCCGGTAGGGGATGTATGGTACTGGAGCTGGCGCCGAGCCTCCGGGATCCGAAATGTGATGTCCGAAAAGAAGATGTCTAACTAATTGAAGGATACCGGCGGCCCTTCATTTGGCACACTTAAAATCACAGCTAAGTATGTGCTGGTCACCTCAATCGGTACGCCTTTGACATAAGAACGTAAGTGGGGCAATCCGGTGATCTCTTTCTCCTCCACATTTGCATAGAATTGCCAGATCAAGTTAGGGTAATACGGTCCGGCAATGTCTAGAAGAGGGGCCCCATCCAAATTTATCAAATTCGGCCCGGAGTGGCACTTCGTTGTCAATGCGTGGGTGTATAGATCGCTCAACAATCACTGAGTTCCCGTGCAGCGCTGAGTACCACTCAAAATTGTCGTGACTCGTGAACTTAAAAGTGTCAAAGGACAACCTGGCTGATCCGGAGGATGAAGAAGCACCGCTTCGAGCACGCTTACCAGTATGTCGACGAGGAGGCATGGCGATGTATACGGCTGGATTCAACTATGTAATCAAAGAAGCACAACAATCCCGACTCAGAAACACAATCCAAATGATCCCAAACAACTAAAACAATACACAGGCCAACACCAACACAAGGATAAGGAAACAACACCCCCAATATACGGGCAATAGCCTCCAAGAACAATTCAATCCCAAAATTAAACCAACATGATGATATAACAGGCCTCAAACAAGCAAATCCGGCACTTTAAGAATCGACGAGGAAGATCAAGTAATAATCAAATAGATGGCACAAGATCTCAACGTGGGTAGGCGAAGATTGGAGTTAAGGGAAAACAAAGCTTACTGGAAAGTAGGAGGTGATGGGAAGGTGTTGATAGGTGGCCGGCGGCGAGTGGCGGTGAGAGAGGCGGCGACGGGAGTAAGTGTCGGGAGGCGGCAACGAGAGTAAGTGTCGGGAGGCGGCGAGTGGCGGTGTGAGATATGGTGGGAAATCGATTTGGGGCTTTAGGGATTTGGGGATAGGGTCTGCGCGATTTTATTCTGAGTATTGCCTGAAATTAGAGTGCACGGACCCTGTGTAGGGGTCCGTGTACAGGTACGTGGACACTCGGGTTGAGGGATTCTGAGAGGTGTAAGACACGGACCCCGTGCAGGGGTCCGAGATAACGTCCGTGTAGACTCTGGAAATCGGCAAATTGGAAAATGAGAGACACGGACCCCGTGTAGGGGTCCGTGAATAGGTCCGTGTAGACTCGGGAATTTGGCGTTTTTGAAAGTGATGGACACGGACCCCATGTAGGGGTCCGGGGCAAGGTCTGTTCAGACTCGGAAATCCCCCTTCTTTTTTTTAACATAGCACCCAGATCAAAATGTGACGCCATGAATGCACAATTCTATAAATCTAGACATCATATTTGACACTCGATCAAGCACACAAGATGCAAGAATTGTACAGAAACTTATCTGGTCTATCTGAGGTTCTGAACCCGTTCGCCTCGATAGACTCCCTTGCATTTGAAGATTCCACCACCAGTGAATAGATTATCTGCACCACCATGAACTGAGATTAACATATGAGATATGCATGAAACAAAAAAAGAAGAAGAAAGAAACTGAAATAAAATAAGAAAGAAAAAAATAAAACTAAACACTGGGTTGCCTCCCAGCAAGCGCTAAATTTAGAGTCGATAGCCTGACTGTTCTCCCTTGATTCAGTTTGGATCCTGCAGCTCCACTGTGGTCGGATCATCGGGTATGGTACCACCATGATAAACCTTCAGCCTATGCCCATTTACTTTGAAAGGTCCAGTTGCTTCACTAGTGATCTCGACTGTCCCATAAGGGAAAACTTGCATGATGGTATATGGTCCTGACCACCGTGAACGCAACTTACCTTGCATCAACTTCAATCGAGAATTATATAACAATACCTATTGACCCACCACAAATTCTCGATGAACAATATTCTGATCATGCCAACGTTTGGTTTTCTCCTTGTAAAGCTTGGCATTTTCATATGCCTCCAACCTAAACTCATCCAATTCGTTTAGCTGCAGCACTCTCTCGTCACCTGTGGCTTTAGCATCAAAATTCAGAAATTTAGTAGCCCAATAAGCCTTATGTTCAAGTTCTACAGGTAGGTGACATGACTTTCCGTACAACAATTTGAAAGGGGACATGCCAATGGGGATTTTAAAAGCAGTGCGGTACGCCCAAAGTGCATCGTCGAGTTTCCTAGACCATTCTTTCCTCGAAGCACCCACAGTCTTCTCAAGAATGTGTTTAAGTTCTCTGTTCGAAACCTCGACTTGGCCACTAGTTTGGGGGTCATAAGGTGTTGCCACTTTATGTCGGACCCCATACTTAGCCAAAAGATTGTCAAATTGACGATTACAAATATGAGTACCCTCATCGCTAATAATGGCTCTAGGTGTTCCAAAACATGAAAAAATATTTTTCTTTAGAAATTGAACAACCACCTTAGAGTCATTAGTCTTGCATGCAAGAGCCTCCACCCACTTAGACACATAATCAACGGCTACCAGAATATACTTGTTCCCAAAAGAGATAGGGAAAGGACCCATAAAATCTATACCCCACACATCGAATAATTCACACACAAGAATATTATTGAGAGGTAATTCATGTCTCTTGGAGATATTACCTGTGCACTGACAGTTTGAACATTTTGTGACATAATCATGTGCATCCTTAAAAAGAGTAGGCCAATAAAAACAGGACTGGAGGACTTTGGATGCAGTTCTAGTTGCCCCAAAGTGGCCTCCAGCCAGACCAGCATGACAATGAAACAAAATTTCACTTACCTCTTCCTGGGGTACACATCTACGGATTATACCGTCTGCACATATTCTAAACAAATAAGGATCCTCCCACAAATAATATTTCAAATCGGAGAAAAATTTCTTTTTCTGCTGGTAAGTAAAGTGGGGAGGAATGAACTTACTTGAAAGATAGTTAACAAAATCAGCATACCACGGTAAATTGGTGACCTCAAAGAGTTGCTCATCTGGAAAATTGTCTCGAATAGTTTCATTGCTTTGAATCGGGTTTTCCAAACGAGAAATATGGTCTGCAACTTGATTCTCTGTTCCCTTCCTATCGATTATTTCCAAGTCAAATTCCTGCAACAGAAGAATCCAGCGAATTAGTCTTGGTTTTGCATCCTTCTTGGACATCAGATATTTCAATGCTGAATGGTAAGTGTGCACGACGACTTTACTCCTTATCAAGTATGATCTAAACTTGTCCAAAGCAAACACCACGGCTAGGAGCTCTTTTTCTGTAGTGGCATAGTTCAGTTGGGCAGCTGACAGTGTCATGCTAGCGTAGTAGATGACATGGATGCATTTTTCTCTCTTTTGTCCCAACACTGCCCCTAGCGCTGTGTCACTTGCATCACACATCACCTCAAACTGGCGACCCCCCAGTCAGGTGCTATCATCACAGGTGTTGTGATCAATTTCTCTTTCAAGATCTGAAATGTCCTGCACACACTCAGCAGAAAAATCAAAAGGTACCTCTTTTATCAGTAAATTAGTCATAGGCTTGGCAATGCTAGAAAAATCTTTTATAAAGCGTCTGTAGAATCCCGCATGCCCAAGAAAACTACGCACTCCTCTAATGTTGGTTGGGGCTGGGAGTTTCTCAATCACTTCAATCTTTGCCTTATTAACCTCAATCCCATTTTCAGAAATTTTATGCCCCAACACTATTCCCTCTCTCACCATAAAATGACATTTTTCCCCGTTTAGGACTAAATTCGACTCCTCACATCTCTCCAAAACCTTAGACATGTTAATTAAACAAGTATCAAACGAGGAGCCAAATACAAAAAGTCATCCATGAATATTTCAATGAAGTCCTCAATCATATCATGAAAAATTGCCATCATGCATCGTTGGAAGGTCGCTGGTGCATTACATAGACCGAATGACATTCGTTTATATGCAAATGTCCCATAAGGACAAGTAAAAGTGGTTTTCTCCTGATCTTCAGGGTCAATGGGAATTTGCATATAACCCGAATAACCATCCAGGAAACAGTAAAAAGGATGTCCAGCCAATCTTTCCTACATTCAATCGATAAAAGGGAGGGGGAAATGGTCTTTACAGGTGGCGTCACTAAGTTTTCTATAATCAATGCAGACACGCCACCCCGTAATAGTTCTGGTAGGAGTTAGTTCATTATTTTCATTTTTCACAACAGTGATCCCACCTTTTTTTGGAACAACTTGCACTGGACTAACCCACCTACTATCAGAAATCAGATAGATAATACCTGCGTCCAGTAGCTTAATCACCTCTTTCTTTACAACCTCTTGCATGGCTGGGTTTAGACGCCTTTGGGGTTGAGTGGACGTCTTGTGATCGACCTCCATCAGAATCTTGTGCATACACATAGAAGAGTTGATCTCCTTAATGTCTGTGATGCTCCAGGCGATGGCTTTGATGTTGTCTCTCAGCACTCGTAACAGCTTTTCCTCCTCCTTACCTGTCAAAGTAGATGAAACAATCACTGGCAATTTATCTTTATTAAGCAAAAACAGATATTTTAAGTGCGAAGGAAGAGATTTCATATCTAGGATCGGGGCTTCTTCGATGGATGATTTTAAAGGTCTTGGGATATGCCCAAGCTCCCCAATCCTAGAGTTTACCGTTTTCGACAGTGGTCTGCCGGCCTCCAAATAGGAGATACATTCATCAAGATCTTGATTTCCCAATTCTTGTGGAGATGAATGAGTTAAGCAAACCTCCAAAAGGTCCTCACCTATCAGTCCATGTAGATCACACTCAACAAACTCATCAGTAGCATCAATTCGAAAACAATCAGAAGTATCATTAGGATATTTGATGGACTGAAAAACATTGAATATGACAATCTCTTCATTAAACCTCAAGACTAATTCACCCTTTTGCACATCTATCAAAGCTTTCCCGGTGGCTAAGAATGGTCTCCCTAAAATAAGAGGGATCTCTTGATCCTCCTCCATGTCTAGCACAACGAAATCCACCGGAAAGATAAACTTATCAACTTTCACCAACACATCATCTACAACTTCCCTAAGATATTTAATTGATCTATCAGCTAACAGTAGGGAAATTGTAGTTGGTTTCACCTCACCTATCTCTAACTTCTCAAAACAAGAGTACTGCATTAAGTTAATGCTTGCACCTAAGTCACACAAAGCTTTACTAAAATTTGAAGTTCCAATAGTGCAAGGGATAGAGAAACTACCTGGATCCTTAAGCTTCGGAGGGAGTTTATTTTGTAAAATTGCAGAACATTCCTCCGAAAGCTTAACTGTCTCAAAGTCAACCAATTTCCTCTTGTTTGATAAAATCTCTTTAAGAAATTTTGCATATGAGGGCATTTGAGCTAAAGCTTCTGCAAATGGAATATTTATATGCAGCTTTTTGAAAATCTCAAGGAATTTTGAAAATTGAGTATCCAATTGCAGTTGCTTTGCTCTTTGGGGAAAAGGGAGTGAGTTAATACCAATACTGGAGTTCGAGTTTAGAGACTTACCTTTCTCCCTGGCGTCCTCTGACCCTTGCTTGGATAATTCCTTCTTCTTCACATCGCCTTCAGCATCGATCACTTCCTGCTTCATGGGAGACGTCACCGTGACTGCATTGACACCTTTTGGATTCTTTTCCGTGTCACTAGGTAGTGTACCCGGAGCTTGTGTAGCCATTTGTGTCGCTAACTGCCCTAGTTGCGTCTCCACTCTTTGCATCATGGCATCATGGTTTTGCCATCTCATCTCATTCCCGGCTATGTACTTTGCAAGCATGTCCTCAAGGTTTGACTTGCTATCATGTGGCTTGAAACCGGGTGGCATAGATGGTCCAGCACCTTGCGGAGGTTTAGGTGGTTGTTGAGGAGGTTTTTGTTGTGTGGGATGCTGTGGAGGATTAAATTGTAGTTGCTCGACAGAATTTTCTGGTTGCCTCCACCCAAAATTCGGATGATTCCTCCAGCCCGGATTATATGAGAAACTGTATGGATTATATTGTGGACGACCTTGGTTTCCCACATAATTCACCGAGTCCCCTCCAAAACACTGTATTCCCTCACAAGACATATCTGGCGCGAAGGGCATGTCACTAGATGATCGACCAACTGTCTCAGCACTTCCCTGAATTTGATGCACTGGTTTGGCCGGTATTGATTTATTTGCCTGTAACTGTGCCATCTGATGTGTCAACCCGTCAAGCTTCGCTGTGATCGCTGTCAAAGCGTCCATTTCCAGAAATCCTACCTTCTTCTCCCTTCGGTTATCTTGCCAACCCACATTGCTCTCCGCCATATTCGAGATGATTTCAAGTGCTGCGGTTGGTGTTTTCCTGTATAAGCTTCCGTTGGCTGCTGCATCGAGCATAGATCTCACAGAAGGATCTACCCCATAATAGAATGTCTCAACCTGTTGGCCTATTGAAAAGCCATGTCTCGGGCACATCCTCAACATCTTGTTAAACCCCGCCCATACTGAATTCAGTGATTCCCCATTTCTCTGTCTAAATGATGTAATTTCATTTCTCAACTGTGTAATCTTGGTTGGGGGAAAATACTTGTGCATAAAGACCTCGACCAATCCATCCCATGTCGTGATAGAACCAGCTGGAAGGTCTCGAAGCCACTCCATAGCCTCTCCTTGTAGGGAAAATGGAAATAACCTGAGTCGAATGGCATAAGTACTCACCCCATTGCACTTGATTGTGTCACAGATGGACAGAAAGTTTTCTAGATATGCATTGGGATCTTCGGAAGGTGATCCTCCAAATTTGACTTG